>NC_092338.1:47813928-48124285 GCF_046630445.1 Rutidosis leptorrhynchoides
GTTCCCACGCTTACCCGAGCCACCTCATCCAAGCAAATCTATAAAAAGTAAACAACGAGCGGGTAAGCTAACGCTTAGTGAGTGAAAATATACTACATACATATATATGCATAAAATGGACACGCCACACCAATAATCAAATACCGCATACCGGAGCATCCAAGCATAAAGGCAAGCTAAGCTAAGCATACCATATAATCACTAAGCAGCAAGCTAGTAACAACAACCATAAAGTAAGTCACCAACGATGATGTGAACAACGCCAATAAGCTACACCCGGAGGGTTAGCTACATCACAACAATACATTAATATAACCCGAATAATTTAACATGCTACACTACAACACGTAATCATGGTTAACCAATAACACAAGGGAATGGTACTTCGAATTTCCCATCGGTGTTCGTAACAACCGTTAGTGTACAACAAAATATATCACTAACCCCTAGGCGACACGGACAACGAAATATCCGTTCAAGCAATCGTTAGTGTACAACGAAATATATCACTAACTCTTGGGAAATTTGGACAACGAAATATCCATCGTTAGTGTACAACGAAATATATCACTAACTCTTGGTGGTATAGACACGTATACCCGGCCCCATCCCCCGCCCTACAAATAGATACATTATATACACACATGTATATCATTCCACTCACAACCACGTGTGATAACGTATACCCAAAGTGTGTACTTTGCCAAAGGTGGTCAACCAAAATGCACAACCGTGCCAATTGGACCCATACACAAGTCCATCAAATCCACCTATATGTGAAGTGAGTTCTATAACCGAGAACCACTTCACCTGACCCGCACCCATCCTACACATATATATGCACATAGGATATTAACACTCACCTTGTCGCCTTGAAGAATGCTACCAAAATCCGCAATCGCCGATGGAATGTACCTAATCCATTTATCACATAACAAGTAACACAATTAGGGTGGATATACAAATCAACCCAAATTGACAACTAGTGCAATTTCGACCCAATTGCACTTCCAAGCACAAACCGCGCCCAAACTAACCAATAATCACTAACACAAGTGAGAATGGTCCTAATATGCCAATCAAAACCAATCATAGGTGTTAAACACCTATCTTGCCCAAAATGACACTTAAACCCTAATTTGACCCATAAGAAGTCAATATCACGCCATTAGCAAGTTTTGACACCAAAACATATTTAACTCGGTTCTGTGCTTTAACTTAATCCATTTTAAGTTTATAAACCTTATTACCTCGACAATTGAGTCATAATCAACAACAAACCCTAATTTTGACTCTAGTCAAAATTAGTCAACCACAAGAACCCTAATTGTCTCTAAAACATCAATAATCACTAATACTAGTGATTATACACCATTTACAAGTCTTAAACATGGTTAAATCATTAACCAACCCAAAACCCGCCAAATATCAAAATAGCAAGTTTTCATAAACCCTCTTCATCAACTAAATGGGTTTTACAACTAACAATCTCAAAACCCTAACATTGAATCTCAAATCAAACAATGAAATTCGGAGTTAGAGCTTACCACTAGTATCACCTTGAAGCTAAGAACGAGGGGAAAAAACTTGTCAACTACACCAAAGATCAAAACCCGCTTCTTCCTTTCCAAAAATCCCTTAGAATCAAATGGGGTGTTTGAGTTTTAGAGAGAAAATGAAAAGAAAAGGAAAAAGAAATAAGGAAATGAAATGGGTGGATGAGGTTAAGTCCTCAAATCTGGCTCAAATGCAAAAAGACCAAAATGCCCTTTTAAAACTCTTATAATAATAAGTGAGTCTGCCAGCGACATATGGCGCGGCGCGCGACCAGGTGGCGCGGCGCGCGGCTTGCCAGAATCAGGATCCAGGTCTTACAACTCTCCCCCACTTAAAATCGATCACGTCCTCGTGATCTTCACCACTTAACCACTCCGGACCCACTCAACGGTCCTCAATCATAACTCACAATCCGAACTTTCCTAGACAATTCTTCCCAATGAATCACCTTTAACAACTAAACTGTCACCCGCGATTTAACAAAATCACCATCCGAGCACTAAAAACCTGCTCTTTTCCCCATATCGGGAGAAACTCAACCAATCTCGTACCGAGATATCAATTCCTTAGCGTACCTTTACCAAGGACAACGCTAAAAGCGACCAAGTCTCAACCTAAAGTCAACAATCCGAACGTTGAAGATCGAACCACAAAAATCCTTACGGATTACACTTACCACTAAACATCCTTTGTAGCGCGCAATACAACCAATACGCCACTAACCTAACATCATAAACAACGGCTAAGACCAATAGCGTCTAAAACGACTATCGCAACGCTAAACTCAAGGTGCACAAAAATCGACTATTGTTACACCCGTAACAACATGTGAGCGAAACACGGCTATCGCCTCACTAATCCCACGACATGGTCCTCACGACCCCACCATCGGCGTATAAAACCACCGTTAGTTCACACAACGTGGTCCTTACGACCCCACCATTGGCGTATAAAACAACCAATAGATCACGCATCCAACATGGCCGAAACAACCCGAGCCTAAACACATATGGAGGATGGTCGAAACAACCCGAACCTTAGTGAATCGCAACAAACCGAAATTCACCAACCCAATCCATATTCCCACAACAAAATGACCGCGCAACCCGAGTCACCGTGAATACGTGCAAACCGATATTCACTACCTCCACCCCATAGTATAACCGAGGATGGCCGTACAACCCGAGCCTTAGTGAATCCGAACTACCCGACATTCACTACCTCAAACTATGAGTCCAAACAGCAGAGACAATCGTACAACCCGAAACATTGTGAATACGGACAACCCGATATTCACGTCCCGAACCACACACAAGGAATGGTACTCGCATTTCCCACCGGTACTCGCATTTCCCGATAATGTTATACCATGCCGATATAACACTACTCCCATAATGAAGTCAGCGGACCCCGTAGGTCATGCTTAACCAATCAAAATCCCATGATGAAGTCAGCGGACCCCGAAGGTCATGCTTCATCAATCTAATATGCACTTTTGGCCTCAAACAATGAGTAGTGCAACATCGCGCTCTGCTACACTATAGTGAATCCTAACGGATACCACTAACCATTCACACAATCAAGCAAGAACCACCTATATCAAACATAGGCACAAAACATTAATTCTCTAAAAGAGGATCTGATACGCACATCCCTTAACCGAGGGATTTTACCTTGCTCGCCATACCCGTCCATTATCTCTCAACGAGATTTACCACATTACCACCTTGGTGATAATTCAAATCCAAAATCATAGGTACAATTTAACTGAAATTGTACTCTACCACAAATCGACCAAATCTAGGTCCCGACACAAATTTCGGATCTACGAAAAGCATTGTCCGAAATCTCACACTAAAACCTCCGCGTGCGGGAGTGTAACTCCCCCACTTGGAACTACGTTCCATAACCGCATCTCGTACACCCGCACAATGCTACCAAAGGTAGACTTTACCAATAATTGGGTTCACACGGCCCATCACCATGTCTTGCTTCAACTTTGAGCATACCAAGGATCCTAACCTATCCTTAAACACTTCGAACGAAAAGTGTACCACAAATTAAACGAACTATACACTCGCAATCATCCAATTGCTTTAGCTTGTCGAATTTCACCCGATCACTCTTGTACCTAAGGGTTTCACTTCAGTACCCTAAGTACAATGTAACCGCAACACAATCGGAGTCGAACACCACGCTAGTAGGTATAAAAAGGCACCTAATGTCGCGTCACGTAGACTCCTTTACCAACATACATCGAGATCAACACTCGATTTCAAGAGTTTCAATCCACCCGACGAACCTCATGGTTCATCAACTTCAACACGAAAGCGAACACGCACTTAACGACCGAACACCAAAACCCATTTCCATGGTTTGGTAGGAACATTTCCCAAATACTAAGGAATGCTTGGTTGCACCAAGTCTTACGCCCTTCGCCCGACAATCAAACGTCACCATAGGGTACTTCCATTCGGAACGTCACCCATATCAATAACATGCACAACACCATTGAGACTTTAAGGGTCTCACTCAAACGAGCTTAACGACCCGATACCAACCAAAATGCTTAAGCACCCAAGGATTCGCACCATAGGATCAAGGCACAACACACCACTTATACACTTTACTGAGAGCAAACCGGAACCATAAACGTAAACCGCCCGCTTGCTACGAATTATCTCCAACGGAGAATAAAGTTTAGCTAAGACTTACGCACATACCGCATGTTATTACAAACGAACAAAATATAATTTCGTACTAAAAGTACCTGATGTAGCACTGTTGGGCTTCCGTGCTCCACTACCCATCATGTAATCGCGCTCTAACCTCCTAACCCGATCGTCATGCGATTCGGAACACTCTGACTTCCGGTGTCCCTCCATCTGGCAAATGAAACACCTGATTGAGCCTAAAGGTACTACCGTACAATCTTGTGTCAAATGACCCCGTTCCCCACACTTAAAGCACGCGAGCTTGTAACCCTTCTTACTCTTCTTCTTCACATTCCCGACGCCTTCAGGCGTACTTCGTACTGTGACGACCCGGAAATTTCCGACCAAATTTAAACTTTAATCTTTATATTATTCCGACAAGATAAGCAAAGTTTGTTAAGTTAAATCTCAAGAATTTTAAACTGTGTTCATACATTCATTATAACCTCGACCAAATTCCGACGATTCACGAACCGTTATATATAAATAGATATGTATATGTATATATATATTATAACTTGAGAATATTAATAAAGTATTAAACGTATAATACTTTACACGAACGTATTTGTTTCAATATGATTTTCGACGAAATTAAAAAAAATATTAAATGGTTGAATTATCAGAAACATTGAATTATGATTACAAATCTCTGTTGAGAGGTCCACTATGATTTGAGAAAATCTATTCCTCTTAACGATATTCAGAATAATTTGTAAAGCTATTTATAAATAAAAACAAAAAGTGTCATTTACGAAAGTTAGACAAAAGTTAGTGGAGAATTGGTTTCCATAATATTCTATTAATCTGTTTTTAAACGTACAAAGACGTTTTCAGTTTAAAAAGAACTTTATTATTAAAACGTATATAACTTTTATAAATATCTAGAATCACTTTTGACAACTCATTACTTAACCAGTATAATAAATATAACGATATTTATATTTTATTTCATTAAATATATATAACGATTTAAATTAATATTATATATATTTATACGCGTATTATACATACATAGTTTTTATACTTTTACTATACTTTAACTTTACCTTTACCTTACTTTTACTTTACTTTAACTTTAATAATTCACTTTAATAATTCATACTTTAATAATTCACTTTAATAATTCATACTTTAATAATTCACTTTAATAATTTACTTTAATAATTCATACTTTAATAATTCACTTTAATAATTCATAATTTAATAATTCACTTTAATAATTCATACTTTAATAATTCACTTTAATAATTCACTTTAATAATTCATACTTTAATAATTCACTTTAATAATTCAAAAATCTATTATAAATAGAATTAAGTAGGTTTCATTATTTCATAGAAACTTGAAAATATATTTCTCTAAACTCTCTCACTCGATTTATATATATAAATATATATATTTGCTCTGTATTATTTCAAGATATTATTAGTATACATAAAATATTACGACGGAGTGCTGTCCGAGTGATTTCAAAATAGTTTTTTTGAATGAGTCGAAGCTAAGGAAATTATGGGTTATAGCTATGGAGGTGATGGGTATGGTTCATGGGTATGCTCGTGAGGTCAATCTAGTGTTTATCATCTCCGTTGCGTCTACGTACTTTCCTGCAATATTGAATCTCAATATTGATACGTTCGTGAATCCGAGGCCAACCTTGCACTTATTAAATGACGTTATATGTATTTTTACTACGAAATACAGTATTGTGAGTTTCATTTGCTCCCTTTTATATATATTTTTGGGACTGAGAATACATGCGCTGTTTTTATAAATGCTTTACGAAATAGGCACAAGTACTAAAACTAATTCTACGTGGGTTTAAACCAGAAATATACCCTTAGCTTGGTAACATTAAACTACTTGTCTATGTACGGTAGGCGCGAATCCTAAAGATAGATCTATTGGGCCTGACAAACCCCATCCTGTCTATGGGATGCTTTAGTACTTCGAGGTTATTTTAAACACACCTGATCTGGTGTACTTTAGAGGGTAAAACATGAATGTTAAGGCTTGTTACCGGGTGCCTACAACTTATAGAATACTTTTATACACTTGCGAGTGTACATATATTTATAAACGGAAATCTTGTGGTCTATTAATATATTGAAATGATTGTTATGATAAACCTATGAACTCGCCAACCTTTTGGTTGACACTTTAAAGCATGTTTATTCTCAGGTATTAAAGAAATCTTCCGCTGTGCATTAGCTCATTTTAAGGATATTACTTGGAGTCATTCATGGCATATTTTGAAAGACGTTGCATTCGAATCATTGAGTTCATCAAGATTATTATTAAGCCAATTATAATTGGATGTATTATGAAATGGTGTGCATGCCGTCAACTTTTGTTGTAAAGAAAGTTTGTCTTTTAAAAACGAATGCAATGTTTGTAAAATGTATCATATAGAGGTCAAATACCTCGCGATGTAATCAACTATTGTGAATCGTTTATAATGTATATGAACGGGTCCTTTCAGTTGGTATCAGAGCGGTGGTCTTAGCGAACCAGGTCTGCATTAGTGTGTCTAACTGATAGTCGTTAGGATGCATTAGTGAGTCTGGACTTCGACCGTGTCTGCATGTCAAAAGTTTTGCTCATCATTTTTGTCGGAAATTACCTGCTTATCATTCTTAGTCTAGACACATCTTATTGCATTGATTGCATGAATAGTGTATAGACAAAATTCATATCTTAGCGTATCTGCTAATTCATATCTTAGCGTATCTGTTACTGTAAACTTTGCCTGACATATTCCGTAAATTCCTCCGTAATCAACGAAACCTTTTGCTCTATATAATTAGAATACCACCCGATAGCCGGAAAATCATTTCATATCGAAAAATTCTTTATTCAATCGTACGAAATGGAATTCGTCATTAGTTCAAGTCCCTCGGATTCCGAAATGGAATCCCACTCAAGTTCCGAAAGCAGTGTGACCGGAATGGATCAACCAATTTGTCATCATCTATTCTGGATGAATTGGGGATGGGTTCGTAGCCTCCTTAATCATTGGAGACAAGAAGAAGGTGATCCCTTCCATCCACCACATTGCCCTCTTGGCGAAGAACCTGAAGCACTTACCGGCGAACCTATCCGAAACACCATTTTCTCTCTTATTTCTAGAGTATCTCGTCACGATTACATACTACACCAAATTCTAGATTTTATTTATCCGCTCGTCCAAACCGACAATCACCCCGGTGTAATAGAAGAAGTCAACGAGCTTCGCGCTCGGGTAGTGGCTTTGGAGAATATGGTGCAAAGGTTACAAACACCAGCAGCAGCACCAGCAGCATAAACAGTACCACCATCAGCAACACCAACAGTACCATCACCACCACCAACAACAACATCCACATCCCACACCGCAATATCACAATATGTATCTCAAACATCAACGTCATACGCCCTGTAAATATCCAGGAATATCAACAACAACAAACGATGAAGTATTAATTCATAAACTTCATTGAAGAGATATCTCTGCGGCAGTTATGTAATCTCCAAAATCTTAGAGATTATTTAATTCTGACCGTAAATCGGATGAGTGAACGGAGATGGTAGAGTAGAAACTTTGATCGAAAATGGTGTACGATTTACAAGCTAGAATTGTTTTACCAACAGCATCAACAGGACCGTAGCATCATCAACACAGTCAGTGCCGTCAGTATCGTCAGAATCAACAGCACCTGTAATATCACAAACTCCGTCAGTTCAAGAATCATTGTGGACATCATTACGAATCAACAACAAATATATTGTATCAACGAGTTATGAAGTATTAACTCATTTCCAATCGAAAGATTTATATGTATATTTTATATGTATAAATTTTTAAACCATAATAAATCTTCCCGTACTAAGCTATTATGTGTGAATCTTAACTACTCAGTTAATTCATATTACAAATATGCAATGATGTACGTCCTTCGTCCGCAACTTAACCATCGTTAATTACAATCTCTGTCTCAATTCAATAAAAAATACAATTCATAATAAATCAAGTGTATTATTCGAATATATGTTTGATTTTACACTTTCATCATCGATGTACTCGAAACTTTTCAAATAACATCATTCGTACCTTGCGAAGTTCACAAGAATTTCACGAAAACCAACAAATAACAAAGTAATGATTCATAATTTCAATATTATTGAAGAAATACTTATGCAATTTATAAAGTTTTAGGGATTACTCAATTCTAGTTCCAACCATAAAACAAATGAGTTTAATTTAATATTAACTCATTAAATCTATGTTACATCTAAAGAAAATATACACATATATTTTCATAAAGACTGTAATAAACTTCTTTTGTACAAAATATTAATTGTGAAATTTTTTTTTAACGGGTAGGTAATACCCGAGAGATATATAAATTCACAATTAATATATTACATTTTTCGAAACTGATTCAGCAATCATCAACTATACTCCCTACTTTCACAACAATATCCATTCTTTCATATAAATCAAAACAATCATACTCATTCAAATTCAATTACATATTCTGATTTTGAAATCGCATAATTCAATTCGAAATATAACCAGTATCATCACTCTTAGATTCCTATATCTTTCAAAGCTATACTTTGACTTCAAAACTGTGTTAGAACATCATGTGTATTAACGATTACAATATGTGCTCAAACCCTTCGAAATTCCTGAAGACACTTCAACTAAGGAACAATCGAGATGATGATCCAACCACATGTTACCCACAGTTATACACCTGAAAAACTCTCAAAACCCAAGTCATAGTTCGACACGTATCCGTGTTAGACCCTTTGGCATTTACTAGCTAAAATAACTTTTCAATTCCGTTTCAAAATAGACAGTTTTGTCACAGCTCCAGCAAGTCATCTTCGACTTCTCAATCAAAACAGTCTTATTATAACCTCGATAGATACGTTGCCCTTTCGCCAACGTTACCGGAGAATCGTTTATATTCACCACATTAGTAATAAACTTACCAACAACTTCATTGATCTTTGACTTTCCAAAAAAAAAAAAAATCATTATAATTATCGAAACCCTATCATATACTCATTCGTACCTTATAACAAGAATTGCCATACCAATTATTGAGAATCAGCAATCAGTATTTTGAAACCTCGCAGCATGTCTACATCAACAATTACATATACACACAACGTCTACCTCCAAGACTTACATTCTTTGAATGAGAAATTTCTAAAAAACACCCTAAACTGCGAACCAATTCTCGAAATTTTGAAAAATGCTGATGAAGCAGCAAAAACTATAAACGACCTTAACAGTAAAAAGTTGGATGATAAAGGATAGTATATTGGCAAAGCTCAGAAAAAGAGAAGCTTTGGAACTGGAAAACGGATTGAGCAAAGTATGAAGGAGGCTGTGGACAAATCACAAAGGCTAAACCTGCCTTCAAAGAATCCAAATGATTCAGTACTTGTTGAAGTCATTAACGAATACCTTGCTCCTGACTCTAAACCCCTGCGGACAATATCCTTCATCATCCTCTGATATTAGACATTCTAAGATTTCATCGTATCTTTCATTATAAATATCATCCATACTTCTGAAGATATTTTTATAATTATTCTTATCTGAAATCATTTACCTCTTCGCGCTATCTGTATTATATCATAAAAGAAACTATTTTAGTTTCTAAATTCTGAAACATTCGAGTTTCAAATAGGAATATTTTTGAAGAAGTGTTGGGAGCTGAAGCATGAGTTAGTATAATATAATGACACTTGATCAACGTGATTATATTACAGTAATTCATGCTGAGTTTCTAAATGGAACATGATGATTCACAGATCATAACGTCATCATGTGCTATGTTACACGACTCTTGTATTCTCTTTGATCTCTAAATATCAAGAAAATATTTCTTGATGATTCGGCTTTTTCCGAGGTATTCTGGTAATTTGACAAGTCAAAATCGTGCCATTACAATTTCCTTCCTAGAACATTAACAATGTTCATTCAGAACTTTATATCTGCGAATTCTGGACCATTACAAGCGGTGCTTAATCGCAAGAAGAAGAAACGAAAGGACAAAGCTCCGAACTAGAAATGGGAGTATAAATCATAGCAAATAGAAGAGAGCATTAACTGTGGATGACAATGATTATTTCATTCATTTACGATAACTTCACTCATACGCTTCGAGTAATCGAATTATTTTATCCATTCTTTTTGAACATGATAAAACTCTATAATCGTTATAATAACATTATCATTGTTAGTATTGACGACCTCTATCAAATTTCGGGGACGAAATTTCTTTAACGGGTAGGTACTGTGACGACCCGGAAATTCCGACCAAATTTAAACTTTAATCTTTATATTATTCCGACAAGATAAGCAAAGTTTGTTAAGTTAAATCTCAAGAATTTTAAACTGTGTTCATACATTCATTATAACCTCGACCAAATTCCGACGATTCACGAACCGTTATATATAAATAGATATGTATATGTATATATATATTATAACTTGAGAATATTAATAAAGTATTAAACGTATAATACTTTACACGAACGTATTTGTTTCAATATTATTTTCGACGAAATTAAAAAAAATATTAAATGGTTGAATTATCAGAAACATTGAATTATGATTACAAATCTCTGTTGAGAGGTCCACTATGATTTGAGAAAATCTATTCCTCTTAACGATATTCAGAATAATTTGTAAAGCTATTTATAAATAAAAACAAAAAGTGTCATTTACGAAAGTTAGACAAAAGTTAGTGGAGAATTGGTTTCCATAATATTCTATTAATCTATTTTCAAACGTACAAAGACGTTTTCAGTTTAAAAAGAACTTTATTATTAAAACGTATATAACTTTTATAAATATCTAGAATCACTTTTGACAACTCATTACTTAACCAGTATAATAAATATAACGATATTTATATTTTATTTCATTAAATATATATAACGATTTAAATTAATATTATATATATTTATACGCGTATTATACATACATAGTTTTTATACTTTTACTATACTTTAACTTTACCTTTACTTTACTTTTACTTTACTTTAACTTTAATAATTCACTTTAATAATTCATACTTTAATAATTCACTTTAATAATTCATACTTTAATAATTCACTTTAATAATTCACTTTAATAATTCATACTTTAATAATTCACTTTAATAATTCATAATTTAATAATTCACTTTAATAATTCTTACTTTAATAATTCACTTTAATAATTCATACTTTAATAATTCACTTTAATAATTCAAAAATCTATTATAAATAGAATTAAGTAGGTTTCATTATTTCATAGAAACTTGAAAATATATTTCTCTAAACTCTCTCACTCGATTTATATATATATATATATATATATTTGCTCTGTATTATTTCAAGATATTATTAGTATACATAAAATATTACGACGGAGTGCTGTCCGAGTGATTTCAAAATAGTTTTTTTGAATGAGTCGAAGCTAAGGAAATTATGGGTTATAGCTATGGAGGTGATGGGTATGGTTCATGGGTATGCTCGTGAGGTCAATCTAGTGTTTATCATCTCCGTTGCGTCTACGTACTTTCCTGCAATATTGAATCTCAATATTGATACGTTCGTGAATCCGAGGCCAACCTTGCACTTATTAAATGACGTTATATGTATTTTTACTACGAAATACAGTATTGTGAGTTTCATTTGCTCCCTTTTATATATATTTTTGGGACTGAGAATACATGCGCTGTTTTTATAAATGCTTTACGAAATAGGCACAAGTACTAAAACTAATTCTACGTGGGTTTAAACCAGAAATATACCCTTAGCTTGGTAACATTAAACTACTTGTCTATGTACGGTAGGCGCGAATCCTAAAGATAGATCTATTGGGCCTGACAAACCCCATCCTGTCTATGGGATGCTTTAGTACTTCGAGGTTATTTTAAACACACCTGATCTGGTGTACTTTAGAGGGTAAAACATGAATGTTAAGGCTTGTTACCGGGTGCCTACAACTTATAGAATACTTTTATACACTTGCGAGTGTACATATATTTATAAACGGAAATCTTGTGGTCTATTAATATATTGAAATGATTGTTATGATAAACCTATGAACTCGCCAACCTTTTGGTTGACACTTTAAAGCATGTTTATTCTCAGGTATTAAAGAAATCTTCCGCTGTGCATTAGCTCATTTTAAGGATATTACTTGGAGTCATTCATGGCATATTTTGAAAGACGTTGCATTCGAATCATTGAGTTCATCAAGATTATTATTAAGCCAATTATAGTTGGATGTATTATGAAATGGTGTGCATGCCGTCAACTTTTGTTGTAAAGAAAGTTTGTCTTTTAAAAACGAATGCAATGTTTGTAAAATGTATCATATAGAGGTCAAATACCTCGCGATGTAATCAACTATTGTGAATCGTTTATAATGTATATGAACGGGTCCTTTCAGTTGGTATCAGAGCGGTGGTCTTAGCGAACCAGGTCTGCATTAGTGTGTCTAACTGATAGTCGTTAGGATGCATTAGTGAGTCTGGACTTCGACCATTTCCGGTCATTTGGTCTCAAACTCTTCGAACTCTTCAAACTCTTTTCAAACTCTTCCTTTACTACTTTAGTCACTTGGTCTCAGACCATTTCCGTCATTTGTCCTTCGACCAACTCCTTGGTTACTTCTCTAACTTTGTCGGTGAAAACCGAGACATATTGTTCAAACACGGCTTCAATCTTTAACGTTAACTCATACTTCCCTTCGTGAATAGGTTCACTCGTTCCGCATCCATCTTCCGTTTTCATTCTAAGGGATGCAAACGATTAGATCACGAACGTATAGACCACACGCACAACACCATCCCATCTTGCTAAACACTTGTCGTACATCACTTGTTAGACATGATTTGCACCCGTAATAAGGTTTGCAAGTCCTTATTACGCACACACACCGTATCAACTCGTTAGTACAACGACCGCCTCGCTCGATGATATAAACAAACACAAACAAAATTCTACGCGATATGCACATACGCGAGAATTATTATCACAACACAATTAATATATTAATAATATCCGCATTACTAATATAAACGTTAGTCCACCTACAAACAAGGCACTAAGTATAACCTATTCCGACCCGTAATCCTACAAGTCCCGCAACAATTAAGCACACACAAAAGTCTAAGTCTAGGCACCTATCTCAAGTCACCTAAATCCCTTAGACCATGCTCTGATACCACTTGTAACAACCCAACCCGTAATACAAACGATCACGCAGAAATATCAATTAAATTTTTTTTTTGCTGGAACAGCATATGGCGCGACGCGCCATATGGCCGCGCGGCGCGTCAAACTGGCCTGTCCAAAAAGTCATGAAATGCGAAAATGTTTGACCACTTCCCGACGTATTTAGACAAAACGCTCTTCACAACCTATTCGTATATGAAAAACTAACACGTTCCATTAATAAAATAAGTTTTACGAGGTCGGGCCCACATCGGCCGTTTTACGACTTTCATACGAAAATACAAGTTTTCAATCACATGATTTGTAATACAAAATAAAGACCGAGCATGGCGATTGGGGATACGCTACCCAATCCTAATCAATCCAAAAGCAAGCCTTCTAAAGCAACTACACGAGCCACTAGTTCCCACGCTTACCCGAGCCACCTCATCCAAGCAAATCTATAAAAAGTAAACAACGAGAGGGTAAGCTAACGATTAGTGAGTGAAAAAATACTACATACATATATATGCATAAAATGGACACGCCACACCAATAATCAAATACCGCATACCGGAGCATCCAAGCATAAAGGCAAGCTAAGCTAAGCATACCATATAATCACTAAGCAGCAAGCTAGTAACAACAACCATAAAGTAAGTCACCAACGACGATGTGAACAACGCCAATAAGCTACACCCGGAGGGTTAGCTACATCACAACAATACATTAATATAACCCGAATAATTTAACATGCTACACTACAACGCGTAATCATGGTTAACCAATAACACAAGGGAATGGTACTTCGAATTTCCCATCGGTGTTCATAACAACCGTTAGTGTACAACGAAATATATCACTAACCCCTAGGCGACACGGACAACGAAATATCCGTTCAAGCAATTGTTAGTGTACAACGAAATATATCACTAACTCTTGGGCAATTTGGACAACGAAATATCCATCGTTAGTGTACAACGAAATATATCACTAACTCTTGGTGGTATAGACACGTATACCCGGCCCCATCCCCCGCCCTACAAATAGATACATTATATACACACATGTATAATCATTCCACTCACAACCACGTGTGATAACGTACACCCAAAGTGTGTACTTCACCAAAGGTGGTCAACCAAAACGCACAACCGTGCCAATTGGACCCATACATAAGTCCATCAAATCCACCTATATGTGAAGTGAGTTCTATAATCGAGAACCACTTCACCCGACCCGCACCCATCCTACACATACATATGCACATAGGATATTAACACTCACCTTGTCGCCTTGAAGAATGCTACCGAAATCCGCAATCGCAGATGAAATGTAGCTAATCCATTTATCACATAACAAGTAACACAATTAGGGTGGATATACAAATCAACCCAAATTGACAACTAGTGCAATTTCGACCCAATTGCACTTCCAAGCACAAACCGCGCCCAAACTAACCAATAATCACTAACACAAGTGAGAATGGTCCTAATATGCCAATCAAACCCAATCATAGGTGTTAAACACCTATCTTGCCCAAAATGACACTTAAACCCTAATTTGACCCATAAGAAGTCAATATCACGCCATTAGCAAGTTTTGACACCAAAACTTATTTAACTCGGTTTTATGCTTTAACTTAATCAATTTTAAGTTTATAAACCTTATTACCTCGACAATTGAGTCATAATCAACAACAAACCCTAATTTTGACTCTAGTCAAAATTAGTCAACCACAAGAACCCTAATTGTCTCTAAAACATCAATAATCACTAATACTAGTGATTATACACCATTTACAAGTCTTAAACATGGTTAAATCATTAACCAACCCAAAACCCGCCAAATATCAAAATACCAAGTTTCCATAAACCCTCTTCATCAACTAAATGGGTTTTACAACTAACAATCTCAAAACCCTAACATTGAATCTCAAATCAAACAATGAAATTTGGAGTTAGAGCCTACCACTAGTATCAACTTGAAGCTAAGAACGAGGGGAACAAACTTGTCAACTACACCAAAGATCAAAACCCGCTTCTTCCTTTCCAAAAATCCCTTAGAATCAAATGGGGTGTTTGAGTTTTAGAGAGAAAATGAAAAGAAAAGGAAAAAGAAATAAGGAAATAAAATGGGTGGATGAGGTTAAGTCCTCAAATCTGGCTCAAACGCGAAAAGACCAAAATACCCTTTTAAAACTCTTAAAATAACAAGAGAGTCTGCCAGCGACATATGGCTCGGCGCGCGACCAGGTGGCGCGGCGCGCGGCTTGCCAGAATCAGGATCCAGGTCTTACAGTACATTTGGTGTTTAAAGAAGGGTTTATAAGTTTTAAGGATTATGAGGTATTTTGTGGAATGTTTGATTTAAAGATGAAAGAAAGAAGAGCTAAGGGACATGTTGAAAGGTATGCTGTCCCTGAACATTTAGAGTTTGTTGATGATAAGTATGTTGAGTATTTGGATGGTTTGATGTTTAAGACAAATGGAAATCAAAGGATGTTGATTAGGGTTGATCAGTTTGAAGGGGCTGGTATTGAGATATTGATCAGTTTATTATCCAGATGTGAGACAGAGCAAACTTTTCCTTTTAGGGTTCAATTGTTGAATCACTTGTATAGCAAGCTATCTATGTTGAAGAAAATTCCTCACATGAAGAACAAGTGTAAGCTTATCGAAAAGGAATATGCTAAGGTGGTTAATTAGGTGTGCAGGTTGTTTTGACATCATCAGATAGGGGGAGATTGTTGGGAAATGAAAATCTGATGAGTCAAAAGCATGCTAGAATCTGGAGAATTAGAGTCTGAAGTTGCAGACTCTGATGTTTACTGAAGTCAAAGGTTTGAGATTTCTTGATGCCAAAGCTAAGGAATATTCTGGAGATTTGTTTAAAGATTAAGAAGATTTGTTTTGATTCGGTTTTATCTCCAGAAGATTGACTTTAGAGTTATTAGAATATTTGTTTGGTTTTTAAGTTTATCTTTTCCATATTTTTAGCTATGTAATTTTGGAAATCAAATCTTCAGATTTGGTGTTTATCTGTATAAATAGGGACTCGTGTTTTACTTTGAAGATGTACTTTTCACGATTAATATCATTTATCTTCTATCCTATAATCGTGTTCTCTCATTCTCTGTATCATTAATTCTTATTTATTGTTTGAATGAGAGTCTGGTGTTCATAGTTCGATTACTGTGAACTAACAACCATCAACATAACCATTTAGTTTTTGGAAGGTAAGAAGAGGTAAGATTTGATGCTTCCAAAGAAGATAATTTGTAGAGGATAGTTTTATGGTGATCATATGAAGAATGGTGTTCAATTGTAAAGTCCCATCAGAAGATGAAGAAGAAGTGTCGCCAATAGCCATGATGAAGAAAGAAAAGAAAGAAAAAAAAAGGAAGATACAGCCGCAAAAAGAGAGGAGGAAGGGTTTAGTTTGCGTAGCTAGCTGATACCATGTAGGCAATTAGAATAAATTGTTCAAAAGCGACGCATTTTGGTCAGATTAATATTATATTTATAGATAGATTACAAGGAAAATACAATAGAATACATTCCCTAATTATTTAATTTAATGGCCAAGATAAACTTATTGACCAAGTTAGCCATTATCTCTAATATAAGAAATTGTGATGTGTTAAAATGATTTGTTATTCTTGCAAGTAACTACTACCAATTTGGTTATCACTTGAACTTGTAATTAGTACTGTCGCTTTTTCCCATCAGTAATAAATACTACAATACACTTTCAGAATTCCTATCTTTGACAATTTCTTTATAATTAATAATCTGTTGTTTTGTGCCGTTGAAGTGTGGGAAACTGTGGTACGTTGACTGAGAAGGCGACATGTGTGAGCCTGAACGGAAACAGTTCCTCAATCAAAGAAGGTTTATATCTCTTTGACCTTTTAAAACATGCATATGCATTCATACTGCTTTTTTTTTTCCTCCTCAACCATTTCTTAATTTATGAACATCAGATTACCACATTGCTAATTAGCTAGGTACTACACGAGGAATATCATGATTTGACATAATAAGGTAAAAAAATTTACAAAAAAAAAGAAGCTATACTTGTTAAGAGTTACAAAAGATAACCAAACCAGATCAGCATGCTAATAAACTAAACATACAAAAGATATAACTACCAGGCCCCAATGTGTTTCCACATGTGAAAACAATGCGCATGAGGATACTCCTTTTATAACTAGATTGTTGATTTAGTGAAAATTTTCTTATACTTGTATACATCTTGTTAATATAACTGACTTGCTGAGCTGTCCTCCTGTTCCTAAGTACACTTTTATAGTGTGGCCTGTAAAACCCTCTTGACCTGCACAAATCAGGTAATCGGCGGTTAGAGCTTCTGTAGGCGATATATAGGTGAAAACTAGGAATTCTGAATTTGGTGAGTTTTCGTATATCTTGTTGTTAATAATAATATATGTGTTTGTGGTGGTGTGTCAGTGCAAGTTATGTGAAAGGGAAGGAAGCGTTACTATGATCCCTGTCAAAGGGATTCCACTTATGACCGGTGGCGGAACATTTTGGAGATGGCGCGGGCCACCCGCCCCAACTGAACTTTTTTTTTTTTTTAAAAATTTTACACTAAAAAAAATAAAAAATTTACTAAAAATTAAGGGTTTTTTTAGTGTTCGCCCCAGCTGTCATTGAAAAATTTAATACATTTTTACACCCCCTATGTGGTCGGGTTCAAGTTCCGCCACTGTTTACGAATGATATGAGTGAGAGGAATGTATGCGCCTTTGATGCTATTCGATTTCAGGGGTTTTGCACCACTGGATCTTGCCTTCAGGTGGCTGGAAAGCTGAATCTGTAAGTTATATATATTTTTCACATTCACCGTATCACACCTTTTTTCGTCGTATCATCTTTCAAACGGAAACATCAATCATCAAAGTAGTTTTTATTTCATAATAAAATTAATTATTATTATTATTATATGACAGTCAACGACATGATTTTACAAGCATTCACTCTTTATAATGAAACATTATTATTGTGAATTTACTTATAACTAACAATTACTCCGTACTATTTTGTTTCTCTTTTCAGCTCAACGGAACAACGTTTGTCGATATAGACCTTGCCGAAGGAGGGGATTTTGTAGGATTAATGTGCAAGGTACAACATATAACTATATGACTAACTTCATTTGAGCCTTCAGGGTCACACACATATACAACGAGATGTCAAATAAAATATATATATGATGTATATATATTACTCAAGTAACAAAATAGTAAATCGAAATTAATTTATTTACTATTCATATGAATAGTAAATAAAACAAAATTAATTAATTTACTATTCACATGAAAGAGACATGATAAAAATTATTAATTATAAGTTACCTAAGATACCCCTAAAGTATTTGAGAAATACGACCTTTTAAAATCAAATCAAACTAATATTACAGACAAAGAAATTGAAAACAATATATTCTTTTGATTTGCTTTTTGCTACCAAACAAACAGAGTATATCATATATATATATATATATATATATATATATATATATATATATATATATATATATATATATATATATATATATATATATATATATATATATATATATATATATATATGATCGTTGGGTTATGAGATCAGTAAGAGAAAAGAGAGAAAAAATAACATATTTGTTTTGCTTTCCTTTGACAAATCTCAACATACACATACAGAGTATTATCGATTAATGTATTAATATAATTGGATTATATTAATACGATATTTGAGTTTGGACTAGCATCCATTGACGGTCGTTTGAAGTGTAGTGTGGACTATCCAAAGAGATGGTCATACTTTTGATCGTAAGTTTCTCTCCGTCTCATCAATTTATCCAAGAAAGATATATCGTTAACTCTTCTTTTGTTTTATATTCATGATAATTATTATGGTGTAATTGGATCATTGGGATAAATTTATCGTGTGCATGTTTCATTAAATATATGAATATATAATCTTGTAAATGTTTTTATGAAATAATAAAAGATTATTATTTTAACCATCCGCTGCTTTAATCTGAAATTGGTAAAAAGTACACACGGTTTTCCAACAGTGGTATCCGAGCCGCTTTTACACCATCTTAATTGTCACGTGATTTTCTTTAGATTTAGCTTTGTGGTGAATTGGTAAAAGTCAAAACCTTTATGGTTTTGAAAGTTGTAACGACCCGACTTCGTTATACCAAAAAATATGCCATAAAAAAAAAAAAATTTCCGGACCTGTACATCTGGACGGCGTCCAGATTCTTGGACGGCGTCCAGATTCTTGGACGGCGTCCAGTACTGAAGGCCTGGACGGCGTCTAGCCTTTTTGGACGGCGTCCCATTTCATTGACAGGGACTGATCCCCGTGCTCACATACGTGAGCGGAAATCCCGCTTCCCGGCACTATTAAACGAAAACCTTTTTACAACATATCAATTTAAGTAAAACTAATACATTTCCAGCATCGAAACATGTTTTACATCATCGGGCCCACAATCGCACATTTTACGGATTTCGTTCAAAAATAAAAGTTTCGACCATACGAGTTTAATTTCCAAACGACACCTAGAGCATGGTGTTTGGGGTTAAACTACCCAAATCTTGGCCGAACTTCCAAAAGCTATACTCCCGAGAGCCACTACTAATCCAAACGAATACATTTGTCCTTGTCCACGCCGGAGCCTAAAAAGGTAAACAACGAGAGGGTAAGCTAACCCTTAGTGAATGCAATAGTTATACACATACATATATAATATACCTACTTGCAATCACATACACACATACCGCATACATGCTAGCAACACAATTAGCTTATAATCTCAAATACAAAGCTAGTAACCTCCAATACCGCAAGCTAGCAACAACAATGGCATATATATATATATATATATATATATATATATATATATATATATATATATATATATATATATATATATATATATATATATATATATATATATATATATATATATATATATATATATATATATATATATATATATATGACCTGAATAATATAGTATGCTACACTACAACACAAATAACCATGGTTAACCAATCGAACGAGGGAACGGTATTTAAAAGACCGTCGGAGTTCATAACAACCATTAGTGCACTTAACACGTCGTACACTAACCCCACGGGTGGCATCTTAACACGTCGATACTTCACCCCGGGTGGCGTCTTAACACGTCGACACTTCACCCCGAGTGGTGTCTTAACACATCGACACTTCACTCGTCATTTCTTGGAGTGGCATCTTAACACGTCGATACTTCACTCCGAGTGGTGTCTTAACATGTCGACACTTCACTCTTCATTTTACTTGAGGTGGCATCTTAACACGTCGATACTTCACCTCGAGTGGCGCCTTAACACATCGGCACTTCACCCTTCAACTTACTTGGAGTGGCATCTTAGCACATCGATACTTCACTCCGGGTGGTGTCTTAACACATCGACACTTCACCCCGGGTGGCGTCTTAACACATCGAAACTTCACCCGTCATATTACTTTGAGTGGTGTCTTAGCACATCGACACTTCACTCGTCACGTGAAATGTGGTGTCTTAGCACATCGACACTTCACATCTCGCGCTACAACAAATAAATACATTATATACCTACGCATATAATTATTCCACTCACCTCAAAGTCTTTTGTGAAGGATAACCGAGCTTGCAAACTTCAATGTAACGTACCTATTACATTATGCACATAATCAATCATAAGATCAAGTTGGTCAACCAACTCACTTAACATCCTAGAGTCATTTTGACCGATGGTGCAATTCCGACCCATTTGCACACTTAACCCTAATATTGGGTCAACTTCGCCAACAACCCTAACTCTAGCCATTTATGGTCTTAATACACCTATAATCACAATGTTATCACATTTTCACCCTAACAAGACAACTTAGGTTATCTAAGACTCGTTTTACCCATTCGAGGTTTCCACACCCATTCGGGTCACCACATACCCAAATAACACCCACTTACATAACATTTAGGTGTGCTAGTAGTTAACTAACCAATTTAAGACACCTAAACACATTTAGCATTTCAAAACCCTAGGTTAGTCATCCTTTGAGTCTTCATGACCCAAACTCACCCAAAAATCCCTAAATCACTAACAAATGGGTTTTATACACATCATTAGCCCAAACCCTAACCCTTAAACAATTAATAGTAAGAAAATCAAGGTTAAGACTTATCACTACAATCAAAATGTAGCTACTGAGGAGATGAACATCTTTAATGCTCGAGCTTTAACCCGAAACAAGCTTCTTCTACTTCGATTTGAGATTTCTCACACTTGAATCACTCTCTCTCGCTCTCTCTAGAATTTAAGTGGAAGAGGTTTGGTGGTTGTAAATGGAGTAAATGAGGCTCCACAAACTGATCTAGGGCCCTAAAGTCGTCCACAATGTGAAATTACCAAGATACCCCTTTTAAATATCAAAAACACAAAAGCTGGCTCGTCAGGTCATCTGGACGGCGTCCAGAATACTGGACGGCGTCCAGCCCTTCACAATGGGACGGCGTCCCACCCTGTTGGACGACGTCCAACATAACTAAAGAAACAGGATCTTACAACTCTCCCCCACTTGAACCGGATTACGACCTCGCAATCCAAGCCGCATGACAAGCAGGAAGATACACAAGAACAAACTCTTCGGACTCCCAAGTAAACTCGAAACCTATACTACGATGCCATTGAACTTTAAAAGTTCTCACCTCTTTATTTCTCAATCTTTTCACTTTTTCGTCAAGTATAGCAATCGGCTCCTCCATATACTCTAACTTGTTGTTTAGCTCAATTTCGTCTAATGATACCCACGAAGAATCATCTGCAAGACACTTACGGAGATGGGAAACATGAAATGTATTATGGATCCCCGCAAGTTCTTCGGGTAATCCCAAACAATATGCAACTTCGCCAACACGAGCTAAAACTTTAAATGGGCCAATAAACTGAGGAGCTAATTTTCCCCGTTTTCGAAACCGAATAATACCTTTCCATGGCGAAACCTTAAGCATCACCATGTCACCTTCTTGGAATTCGATCATTCGTCTACGTTTGTCAGCATACGACTTTTGTCTATCTCGAGCCTTTTTCAAATGAGCCCGAATCATATCAATCTTGCTATTCGTCTCTAAAACCAAATTGGTACTCCCGATTTCCTTTTGACCAATTTCACCCCAACAAATTGGAGTTCGACACCTTTGCCCATAAAGCATCTCACAAGGTGGCATCCCGATACTAGTATGATAACTATTATTGTACGAGAATTCCACTAAAGGTAGGTGCTCATCCCAACTACCGCCGAAATCAATAATACACGCCTGTAACATATCCTCCAAAGTTTGATTCGTACGTTCGGTTTGACCGTCCGTTTGAGGATGATACGCCGTGCTCAATTTCAATTGCGTGCCCATATCTTCATGAAACTTTTCCCAAAACCGATATGTGAAACGAGTATCTCGATCCGAAATAATAGATATAGGAACCCCGTGTCTTGCTATCACCTCCTTGATAAAAACTTAGCAAAAGTTTCCGACGATATCGCTTCCCGAATGGGAAGAAACAAAGCACTTTTCGTCAATCGGTCAACTATCACCCAAATCGTATCAAATTGGGTTCTCGCCGTCTTAGGTAACTTTGTAATGAAATCCATGGTAATATGCTCCCATTTCCATTTCGGGATTTCCAACGGTTGCAACTTACCATACGGCTTTTGGTGTTCGGCTTTCACTTGTAAATACGTGACACATTGTTCAACATACCTTACAACATCACGTTTCATGCCCGGCCACCAATACTCTTTCTTCAAATCAAGATACATTTTCGTCGCGCCCGGGTGAATGGAATACTTGGACTTATGTGCTTCATCAAGTAGCACTCGTCGATGATCACCCATTTTAGGCATCCACACTCTTCCTTGAAAAGATAACAAACCATGCAGACCTAAGGTAATAAACTCCGTTTGTCCCACGATTCGTTCCTCATGCTTATCGTTAACAAAAGCTTCGATTTGAGTCTCGCCAAGCTTTACAAGAAAGTCGTTAGTAATAATCATGCGTAACGATCCTACTCGTATCGCCGGATGTTGACTCTTTCAACTTAACGCATCCGCGACCACATTCGCCTTACCCGAATGATAAAGTATTTCACAATCATAGTCTTTCACCACATCCATCCATCTACGTTGACGATAATTCAAATCTCTTTGATCAAAAAGGTGTTTCAAACTCTTGTGATCTGAATAAATCGTACACTTGACACCATACAAGTAATGGCACCAAATTTTCAATGCATGAACAACCGCTGGCAACTCAAGATCATGAGTCGGATATCTCGTTTCGTGTTCCTTTAATTGTCGGGAGGCATACGCGATGACTTTACCTCTTTGCATTAGAACACACCCGAGTCCATTTAAAGACGCGTCACAATAAACCGTCATGTCCTCTACTCCTTCCGGCAACACTAACACCGGAGCTTGACATAACTTCTCTTTTAACAATTGAAAAGAAATTTCTTGCTCGTTCTCCCAATTAAATCTCGCGTTCTTTCTTGTTAACTTCGTCAATGGAGAAGTAATCTTAGAAAAGTCTTGGATAAACCGATGATAATAACCGGCCAATCCGAGAAAACTTCGAATTTCCGTAGGTATAGTCGATCGTCCCCAACTCTTTACCGTCTCAATCTTCCCCGGATCTACTTGAATACCATTTTCGTTCAAAATATGGCCAAGGAATTGAACTCCCTTAGCAAAAATTCACATTTGGAGAATTTAGCATACAACTTCTCCTTCTGCAACGTCTTTAACACACACCGCAAATGAAGTTCATGTTCCTTCATACTCTTCGAATAGACTAGTATGTCGTCAATGAACACAATTACCGACTTGTCCAACATAGGTTGGCACACTCAGTTCATAAGATCCATGAATGCCGCCGGTGCATTCGTAAGACCAAAAGGCATAACCAAGAATTCAAAATGCCCATAACGCGTTCGAAAAGCCGTTTTCTCAATATATTCTTCGCGGAACCACATTTGGTGATAGCCGGACCGTAGGTCGATTTTAGAGAAATACATTGCACCTTGGAGTTGGTCAAAAAAATCGTCAATCCGAGGCAATGGATAACGATTCTTTATCGTCACTTTGTTCAACTCCCGATAATCGATGCACATCCGCATACTATCATCCTTCTTCTTAACGAATAACACCGGAGCGCCCCGTGGCGAAGCACTCGGTCGAATGAAACCCTTCTCAAGCAACTCTTGGGTTTGATTTAACAACTCTAGCATTTCCGTCAGCGCGAAGCGATAAGGAGTCTTAGCAATGTGGGTAGCCCCCGGAACCAACTCAATGCGAAATTCAACTTGTCTTTCCACCAGAACACCCGGTAACTCATTCGGAAAAACGTCTTCAAATTCATTAACCACCGGAATTTCACGAATGGGTGGTGGCTCATCACGAGTATCAACAACATGGGAAAGAAAAGCCATGCCACCACCAACAAGAAAATGACGTGCCCGTGCAAAAGTGCATATCGGCACAAGTCTTCTTCGTTTATCACCGTGAATAATTAACTCTCCCCCACTAGGGGTCTTCACTCGAATAGATTTTTCATGGCATGCAATATCGGCTCTATTATGATCGATCCAATCCATACCAACAACGATATCAAAATCACCCAAAGTCATCAGGATGAGATCAATTTTAAAGTTTTCGACTCCAAACACAACATTACAATTTTTACACACATCAACCACTAGCACCGTCTTGCCATCCGCTATTTCAACTTCTACCGAACGACTTAACTTAGCTAACGGTTTATTAAGTTTCGGCACAAATTTTGGTGACACAAACGACAAGTTAGCACCACTATCAAAAAGTATCCTTGTCGGATTAGAATTAACCATGAAAGTACCTGAGACAACTTCGTTAGATTGCTTGGCTTCCTTATTGGTCATCAAATAATTGCGACCCCTAGCCGTACCCGCCGCTTTCTCCAACCTATTAACATTATCATTGCGCAAGTCGGGACATTCCGGCCTCTTGTGCCCTTCTTTACCACAATTAAAACAAGTGATTTTGTTTGCGGAGGATAGACTCGGACATTCACGAGCCATGTGACCCTTTTGTCCACAATTGTAGCACGAATAAGAAAAATCCCCGGAAGCACCCTTCTTCCCACTACTAACATTACCGGAACCCTTCTTGTTCTTTTTCTTTGAAAAGTTCGAATGGCTCGAACCTTCATTCTTTCTCTTACCAAAAGTAAAGCCACTCTTCCTTAACACGAGCGCCTCAAAGCCTTTGGCCATATCAAACAACTCATCAAAAGTCTTTACCACCGTTACGCTAATCTTCTCTTGATAGTTGTCATTTAAAATTCGATAGAAGTCTTCCTTCAACATTTTATCATTGCCGACGTACTCCGGGCAAAATTGGGTCTTGGACAAAAACACGAATTTGAGAGTGTTCAAATCCATCGACCCTTGCCTCAAGGAACGTAACTCGTCCTTAAGCCTAGTAAGATCGGCCGAAGTTCGGTATTCTTTGAAAAATTCGGACTTGAATTCATCCCACGTGAATTTCATGCATTGCTCTTCACCATAAACTTGGAGCTTTGCATCCCACCACAACTTAGCATCACCCCTCAACATACCACACCCGTACCTTGTCTTTTTATCGGGAGGACATTCACAAGTACGGAAGGCCCCCTCCATATCGGAGATCCAACGAGCACTCTTAAAAGGGTCTCGTTCACCTTCAAAGGTTGGAGGTTGAGAATCCTTGAAGTTCTTATAGAAAAAGTCTCGTTTTCCCACATTATCTTCGTGAAGAACGGCCTTAACTTGCTCCTTTTCTACATTGACTAGTTGCTCGTCAATCGTATCTAGAAACATTTTCTTAACATCCTCGAGGAACTCCGCCTTTTGACGTTTAAAGATGGCCTCAACCTTGGCTGTGAACTTAACGTCCTCACTCGTACTTCCGTCATTGGTGTCGTGTCCATTTCTCATCTTCATTCTATAAAACGAAAAAGATTAAACAACGAAACGAAAGGACACAACACATATATATATACATATACACCACACTACCCCATCTTGCTCAACAGTCGTTGTACATCGCTTGTTTGACACGATTTGAACCCGTAACAATGGTAGCTAATCATTGTTACGCGAGCACGTCGTATTAACTTGCAACTACAACGCCTATCTCGCTTGATTATTGCTAACACAACACAAAACAATTAGCGCAAGGTTAGTTCACATAAACCTAAACACTAATCAACACCCGGTCCGACCCGTCTCCTACAAGTCCCGCATAAAACACATACACAAATAAATCTAAGTCTAGGCACCTATCTCCAGTCGCCTAAATCCCTTAGACCATACTCTGATACCACTTGTAACGACCCGACTTCGTTATACCAAAAAATACGCCATAAAAAAAATTTTCTGGACCTGTACATCTGGACGGCGTCCAGATTCTTGGACGGCGTCCAGTACTGAAGGCCTGGACGGCGTCCAGCCTTTTTGGATGGCGTCCCATTTCACTGACAGGAACTGATCCCCGTGCTCACATACGTGAGCGGAAATCCCGCTTCCCGGCACTATTAAACGAAAACCTTTTTACAACATATCAATTTAAGTAAAACTAATAGATTTCCAGCATCGAAACATGTTTTACTTCATCGGGCCCACAATCGCCCATTTTACGGATTTCGTTCAAAAATAAAAGTTTCGACCATACGAGTTTAATTTCCAAACGACACCTAGAGCATGGTGTTTGGGGTTAAACTACCCAAATCTTGGCCAAACTTCCAAAAGCTATACCCCCGAGAGCCACTACTAATCCAAACGAATACCTTTGCCCTTGTCCACGCCGGAGCCTAAAAAGGTAAACAACGAGAGGGTAAGCTAACGCTTAGTGAATGCAATAGTTATACACATACATATATAATATACCTACTTGCAATCACATACATACATACCGCATACATGCTAGCAACACAATTAGCTTATAATCTCGAATACAAAGCTAGTAACCTCCAATACCGCAAGCTAGCAACAACAATGGCATATATATATATATATATATATATATATATATATATATATATATATATATATATATATATATATATATATATATATATATATATATATATATAACCCGAATAATATAGTATGCTACACTACAACACAAATAACCATGGTTAACCAATTGAACGAGGGAACGGTATTTAAAAGACCGTCGGAGTTCATAACAACCATTAGTGCACTTAACACATTGTACACTAACCCCACGGGTGGCATCTTAACACGTCGATACTTCACCCCGGGTGGCGTCTTAACACGTCGACAGTTCACCCCGAGTGGTGTCTTAACACGTCGACACTTCACTCGTCATTTCTTGGAGTGGCATCTTAACACGTCGATACTTCACTCCGAGTGGTGTCTTAACATGTCGACACTTCACTCTTCATTTTACTTGAGGTGAAATCTTAACACGTCGATACTTCACCTCGAGTGGCGCCTTAACACATCGGCACTTCACCCTTCAACTTACTTGGAGTGGCATCTTAGCACATCGATACTTCACTTCGGGTGGTGTCTTAACACATCGACACTTCACCCCGGGTGGCGTCTTAACACATCGAAACTTCACCCGTCATATTACTTTGAGTGGTGTCTTAGCACATCGACACTTCACTCGTCACGTGAAATGTGGTGTCTTAGCACATCGACACTTCACATCTCGCGCTAGAACAAATAAATACATTATATACCTACGCATATAATTATTCCACTCACCTCAAAGTCTTTTGTGAAGGATAACCGAGCTTGTAAACTTCAATGTAACGTACCTATTACATTATGCACATAATCAATCATAAGATCAAGTTGGTCAACCAACTCACTCAACATCCTAGAGTCATTTTGACCGATGGTGCAATTCCGACCCATTTGCACACTTAACCCTAATATTGGGTCAACTTCGCCAACAACCCTAGCTCTAGCCATTTATGGTCTTAATACACCTATAATCACAATGTTATCGCATTTTCACCCTAACAAGACAACTTAGGTTATCTAAGACCCGTTTTACCCATTCGAGGTTTCCACACCCATTCGGGTCACCACATACCCAAATAACACCCACTTACATAATATTTAGGTGTGCTAGTAGTTAACTAACCAATTAAGACTCCTAAACACATTTAGCATTTCAAAACCCTAGGTTAGTCATCCTTTGAGTCTTCATGACCCAAACTCACCCAAAAATCCCTAAATCAATAACAAATGGGTTTTATACACATCAATAGCCCAAACCCTAACCCTTAAACAATTAATAGTAAGGAAATCAAGGTTAATACTTACCACTACAATCAAAATGTAGCTAGTGAGGAGATGAACAACTTTAATGCTCGAGCTTTAACTCGAAACAAGCTTCTTCTACTTCGATTTGAGCTTTCTCACACTTGAATCACTCTCTCTTTCTAGAATTTAAGTGGAAGAGGTTTGGTGGCTGTAAATGGAGTAAATGAGGCTCCACAAACTGATCTAGGGCCTTAAAGTCGTCCACCATGTGAAATTACCAAGTTACCCCTTTTAAATATCAAAAACACAAAAGCTGGCTGGTAAGGTCATCTGGACGGCGTCCAGCCCTTCACAATGGGATGGCGTCCCACCCTGTTGGACGGTGTCCAACATAACTAAAGAAACAGGATCTTACAAAAGTCAACTTTGTTGATTACCTCATGACGTACGAATAAGATCTGAAAAAAAATCACTGTTATAAATTTTGAATTTATTTTTTTTATGGCTTGAATAATTGTTGTTTATTTCATTCCATGGTTGTACACATGCATTGTAACCATGGACAAGCCATATGTAAGTTTTAATAATGTAGTTATTAAAATTGTGATTGCACACATAGCCCATAATACCCCGACCTATGTATGATTGTTGTGATTGTTGATTACGACAATATTATGTTGATTATTTTATTTATTAGAAAGGCCATTTTGAAGCCAAAGTTGTATTATATTTATTTTTCGTTTTCATAGTATTGTATTTATGTTTATTCTAAATTGTAAAAGTATTAGATTAGTTGTATTTTTCAATTTTAAATAAATGTAATAAGATGAAGATTAAAGATAAAGATGCAACGTGGAGTTTGACTTAGAAGATGGCGAACAGGTCAAGTTGACAACAATGGCGTTTGTCAAGTTTTTACTTGATTCTTGAATTAAGTGGGAGCTACGATATTACCCTTAGTTTGACCTCTTGATCTCATGTCGGCTCATTGAAACAAGCATAGGATTTTTGGGCTAGGCTATGTGTGTGTAATGTATGATATGGTTGTGTTTTATTTTTGCATTTATATATAATTGTTGATTAGAATATATGCTAAATGATTTTGATGAAAACATCAAATAAAACCGTAAACAGTTTCAAAGATTAAAATTGATGATTTTAAAAGTTAAACTCTAACGAGTTTAAAGTTAAATGATTTTTGAAACACAAATTATATATGACCGAAATCTTTTAAAATTGTTTTAAAACAATACACGTTTGTGTATTTGTTACTTTTATATATAAAATAAAATAAAATAACAAACTAGATGCATAAACATGATCAACATATATAAAATTGGTTAAAATGATTTTTAACAAATAGTGTAGCGAATCTTGTGTGCATGCATTATTCGTTTACACAAACATTTTTAAAATATCCGTCAAATTTAAGTCATGCCATCCAATGAGCTTGCAAACACTCCTCGTTATTTTTTGATTACGGTGAGACCTAATTGAATTATAGCCACGAGGTGGATTTTCAGTTACAGTGAGACTAGGCTGAATTTTCACTGTTTCCAAATTGGACGACTTAATCGTATTCACGGTGAGACCTGAATTCGAGGCAAGGATGGGACAAACATGCCAGTGGATAATAGTGGTTTGTTGAACTACACATATTTCTAGGTCCTATAACGATCTAAGAGTTACACCTATGATGCAATTGGTACTCGCTATCTACCAGTAGACTCTATAACTGCTAGCTGATCAACAGATGTTGTTATGGAACCTCTATGTGGATCTTAGGCTTTCGTAAATTAATTGTTTTTAAATATATTAAAACTTGGGTAATTAATTTATTAAAGTATTATATCAAAAATACTAAAACCGAACCTTGTTCTTTTGTAGATGTCAAACAATCAAAACATAAGCCAAAACACCCTCCGTTCTTTGTTGGAGAAGGAGAAACTCAATGGTTCAAACTTCCTCAATTGGTACCGCAACCTGAGAATTGTTCTCAAATATGAAGGGAAGTTGAACAAAATTGAAGAACCCTTACCCGATTCTCCTGCTGAGACAGCTACTGCTGCTCAAAAGAATGTGATGTGTAAAATCTAGTATATATATTATCTCTGGAAAATGCCGGTTTAAAGATTACTACACACTAACGGGCAGTGTACCCGATCATGCAATTGTATAAAGTTGGTAAATCCGAAATCGTTCCAAGGACAGTTTACGCGTGTGAATTAAGATTGTAATTAATAAAAGTAAACTAAGTTAATCTAGGAAAATTGAAAGTACGAGAGAATTTGTTTTGTGGCTATTTAACGATTAGCCAAATCAAGGATAGATCAAAAGTAAAAGACAATATTTTTAGATTTTAGATTTATAAAAAGTAAAACAAGAAAGCAATTAAGATAGCTTTGATATCAAATGGAATGGAAATGCTCGTCTAGACCTTTTACCATCGAAATTGGATGTTTTTATACTTTAGCCCGATTTAAGACTTTATACATGCAAATTAATCAGTCGACCCGCCAAGAGTTCTCTTTAGCAAGTACTCAAACTAGAATTACTAGATGTAGGATTCCCTAGCACCCAAGACCTTTTCGTTTATGACTAATTAATTATCTAGATCAAAGATTTGAATAACAATTGCCTTTGCGTTCGCTCTACACAATTCACCCTTATATCATCTAACCGTTTAAACTTAATTTACCCCCTTGGTCAGGTTTAACAAACAATTAATTAAGACAAATCAATTGTAAACTAATGTATTAAATCAACAAGAGTTCTCTTTATCAAACAAATACACTAATCAATCAATTTTATAAAGTTAAACATCAATAAGAATCGATATTTTATTCAAACTATTGAAATAAACATGCAATAAGTTCATAAACCATAAATCATAACATCCAAACCTTGGTTATTAATCTAGACAAGCATTGAAAACTTAGCCAACAATCATGGCTGAAAACAAAATCATAAATAAACAATTAAGATAATTCACTATGTTTGATAAGAATTAAACCAAGTTGAAATCGTGATCTTGAACGATAGACGAATCGAAAAGCGTTCCCGGAATGATTGAGTTGATTGAATGATGTTGGGATTCCTCAAATGTCACCAAAAATCGCCCCAAAGCTGTTGAAATTCGTTTGGATAAAAGAATCCAAAAGTTAAGGTTTAATTTCCCTTTATATAGCCCAAAACCGCCATCAGTAACGACCCGCGCCGCGGCCCCATTAGCCGCGGCCCACTTGCCAAAACTCTAACTTTTATCAATATGCTCGACCTTCAGAATTAGCTTTAACCCGCGCCGCGGGCTCCCTGGCCGCGCCGCGGCTTAACACGCGCACAGAATCCTTCTTCATTTTTATCATAAAAATGCCCAAAACCAATCTTGTAACATCATATTAAGGCACCGCTGATAAAATAACATAGAACATACCTCAAAATGATCTAAAAAACATACAAATAATCTTCTCGGCTCTCGAAACCCAAATCTAACAAATGTCTTCCAAAATACTCCAATTCGTATCCAAACGAACCCAATAATGATCGATAATGTGAGAGAAATCATAGATGAAATGCGCAATATCAGAATGCTTATCAGAAGTTGTTTGATGAGCAAGAGAAGATAGCTTTAATCATGCTTGCTAGTATGACTTCTGACCTACAAAAGGAAATGGAAGATCGTACAGCATATGATATGATGACTGAGCTGAAAAATATATTTCAGAAACAGGCTAGTCAAGAGTTATATTAAAATTATAAGCTTCTTCAAACATGTAAACTAGAGGAGGGTCAATCAGTGAGCTCTCATGTCTTAAAAATGAAAAGCTACATTGACCGATTGAAAAAACTTGGAACTACCTTGCCGCCTAACTTGGATGTGAACACGGTTTTGATTTCACTACCAAAATCGTATCACCAATTTGTGATGAATTACAATATGCAAGGTTGGGAGAAATCTTTGGCAGAGGTGCACTCGATGCTCAAAACTGCTGAACAGAATATTCCATCTAAGGTATCCAATCCATGTGTCCTTATGATTAGGGAAGGTAGGGTGAAAAAGAATAAGTCGAAAACTTGGGGAAAGGGAAAAGGCAAGTCGATTGCTAAGAAGAAAATTCCACCACCTCCTAAGAAAGAAAATCCAACAAAAGACGCCGAATGTTTCCATTGTGGAAAGGTTGGAAATTGGAGAAGGAAGTTGTCCTATCTTCCAATCTGAGCTGAGAAAAGGCAACGCTGGTGAGATTAGCAAATCAGGTATATTCCATATATAGTTATATACTTCTTCTAGTGATTAGTAGATCATTGTTAACTGGTTGTGGCCTTCATACCTGTAACAATATGAAGAGAATATGAAGAGAATGAGAAGAAGTAATAGACTGAAGAAAGACACACTGGATTTGCAAGTAGGCAAGGGGGATCAAGCTTTTGTTAAAGCTATTGGTACCTCTGAACTTACTTCTCTAAGTGGTCTTATTGTTTTGTTGGAACAATAGCATTATGCTCTCAATACTGCGAGCGACATAGTTTGAAAGATGTTAGTTTTGAACTTGCATTTACACACTTAGGTATTTCAGTTTCTAAGGATAATATATTTATCTTAATACCTATCCACGTGATGGTATTTTTGAAATTGATATGCATAGTGTAATTTCAAATGAGAATTCTGTGTATACCTACATCGCCAAAGTCTTCAAGCAAGACTTGAATAAGATCTAACGACCAGTCCTAATCCATCCGGACGAAGTCCATATCGATCATAAACGATTCATAATAGTTGATTTCATTGCGAGGTACTTGACCTCTATATGATACATTTTACAAACATTGCATTCGTTTTTAAAAGACAAACTTGCTTTACATCGAAAGTGGACGGCATACATAACATTTCATAATATATCCAACTATAATTGACTTAATAATAATCTTGATGAACTTAATAACTCGAATGCAATGTCTTTTAAAATATGTCATGAATGACTCCAAGTAATATCTCTAAAATGAGCAAATGCACAGCGGAAGATTTCTTTCATACCTGAGAATAAACATGCTTTAAAGTGTCAACCCAAAGGATGGTGAGTTCATTAGTTTAACATAAATAATCATTTCTATCATTTTAATAGTCTACAAGATTTTCATTTCTCATAAATATACGTCCCATGCATAGAGACAAAAATATCATTCATATGGATTGAACACTTGGTAACCGACATTCACAATATGCATATAAGAATATCCCCATCATTCCGGGATCCTCCTTCGGACATGATATAAATTTCAAAGCACTAAAGCATCCGGTACTTTGGATGGGGCTTGTTGGGCCCGATAGATCTATCTTTAGGATTCACGTCAATTAGGGTGTCTGTTCCCTAATTCTTAGATTACCAGACTTAATAAAAAGGGGCATATTCGATTTCGATAATTCAACCATAGAATGTAGTTTCGATTACTTGTGTCTATTTTGTTAAACAGTTATAAAAGTTGCGCATGTATTCTCAGCCTAAAAATATAAAGGGTAAAAAGGCAAATGAAACTCACGCTTATAAATATTGTAAAATAGTTATTAAAACATTGCATGTATTCTCAGCCCAAAAATATATATTGCAAAAGCATTTAAAAAGGGATTAATGAAACTCACATAATGTATTTTGTAGTAAAAATACATATGACTATATTGAACAATGCAGGGTTGTCCTCGGATTCACGAACCTATATCATTTGTGTACTTATTAATATACATAATTGTAATCGAATAAGTTTATATATATCTAATTTTATTTGTTATATCCTTATGTATATCTTGTAGTTTTTTAGGATTCATTCTTCTAAATTTCATTAAAAACATATTCTTTATTTATGTAAATCATATCTTAACTTATATGTTATATATATTTATTTTATATTTATATCATTACGACAATTAATAACTATACTTTTTGTTATCATATATATATATTTATATATACACATGTGTTTGGTATTATATTTAAAAATCGATATTGTATAAGTATTTTAAATGTTAGCCTATTTGATATATAGTTATATGGAATATTATCTTAATTATAGTGAATGTAATAAATATCCTTTATGAAACTAATATTTATTTGTTAAAATGATAGTTTTTATAATGATAAGTTACTAATAATAATAATAATAACTTTATTGATAATGATAATACTAATAATAATAATAATAATAATAATAATAATAATAATAATAATAATAATAATAATAATAATAATAATAATAATAATAATAATAATAGTAATGATATTGTTGATAATGATACTTTATGTTAATGATAATATTACTAAAAAGTGATACTAATACCAGTATTAGTGAAAATAATAATAATTTGTGTTATTTTCGTAGTAACAATAATAATAATAATAATCACATTTGTAATAATAACAAAAATCATACCTTATATTAATAATAATAATAATAATAATACTTTTAATTCATAACAATATTACATAACAATAACTAAAATTATAATACTAGTGATCATATCATCAATTTTAACATAATCATAATTTATAATAACAATAATAATAATAATAATAATAATAATAATAATAATAATAATAATAATAATAATAATAATAATAATAATAATAATAATAATAATCAATATTAATAAGGAAACTACCTCACAAAGAAAGAGTCCCAAAAAGAATAAAACTGCCCACGCCCGGGCTCGAACCCTTGACCTCCCGCTTACCCGTCAACAACCTAAACCATCGGACCACTTGTGTTTTTTTGATTTAAACACTCCTGAATTATATATAATCTAACCATTATCTCGTTCATATCCCTCTTCATCTTCTTCAATGAATTGAATCCACAAAACACTTTTGATAAACACAACAGAAATTACTCGGTTTGATTCATGAGATTATACGGAATTTGAAATAACTAATAATTATTAATAATTATATTAGAAAATATATATATATATATATATATATATATATATATATATATATATATATATATATATATATATATATATATATATATATATATATATATATAAGAACAATACAGCATCCGTCGCTGTTTACTCTTTTTTTTTTTAAATTGATTTTTCAAATGGTAGCGTTATAGGTAAATGTTATAATACAAAATAGATTAGAAAACATTCATGGAAAAGATACAAAACATTAATTTAGCTTGAATCGTAACGGATAATACGAATTTGATTGAAGAACAAATTTGTTGACTTTTATTTTGAAACTTTGACCTCAAAATTGGAATTCGTTTTAAAGAATTGGAAGCTACAATTTTGAAGATAGTTTGAGTAGAAGATTCCTAACCAAACTACATTAATACATTTTTAAAATTCATTTGAACTCGAGGTATTGCAATTTGAGTTTAGAACAGGGATACGCGAGTTGTTTCTTTATTTATTTATTTTTTTTTACAGATAAATGCAAAGGAATTTGAGAATTGATAAAGTTGGTGAATGCTGAATGAATCTTTAACAATTAGAACTGATCTGATTTATAAAATGATTTTGAAGTGTAGACTAGTATCACTAGACAAAAGAGAGGACACACATAAAAAAATAAAAAAATAAAAAGGAGATTTCAACATCTAACAGAATTTGGTGTGTAGTGGGTAAATTGAAATTGAAGATGGAATAATCAAAAGACAGAGTCCAAAAGCTCGATCGTGATGTCAAACTGAATGGATTATTTGGGTTATATATTCTATATTTAATTAATTAATATTAATAATTAATATTAATACTAATAACATATATAAAAATACTAATAATATTGATAATAGAATTTAATAATAATCATAATAATATTAATAATACTAATAACAAAATGATACAAATAATAAGTATAATGATAAAAATAATAAAAATATTGATAATAATAGCTTTAAATAAAAATGATAATTTTTAGTATTTAGGTTAATAATGATAGTAATAACTATAAAATCAAAAATAATATTATTATTTATGATAATAATAATAATGTAATATTTTAAATTTGTAAGTTTATATGTTTCAACTTTTATATTTATATATAATACATATATCAATATTAGTATTAACATTAATAATAATAATGAAAGTAACAATAATATTGATATATCATTCATATTTTAACTTGTAATTACAAATAATAAATTAACTTTACACTTTATTATATAATAACATTATTAAATATAATATATCATAATATATATTAATAGAATTTATATATAGACTCATAATCATATACTTGTATAATAGTAATTTATTTATTCTAATTATTATTTTACATATTTAATTCCTAATGCTTTTCTTTATTAATTCAAAGTAATATATATATTCCTATTTATTTACACACAATTGTTCGTGAATCGTCGGAAACAGTCAAAGGTCAAATGTATACATGAGCATAGTTCAAATTTTTTGAGACTTCAATATTACAGACTTTGTTCATCGTGTCGAAATTATGTAAAGATTAAGTTTAAATTTGCTCGGAAATTTCCGGGTCGTCACAGTACTTACCCGTTAAAGAAATTTCTTCCCGAAATTTGAGTGAGGTGGTCATGGCTAACAATAAAAATGTTTTCATGAAAAATATGAGTTGATAAATAGGGTTTATCATTATTGATTAATATAGACAAAACGATTTGATTATGTAAAGCGTACGAGTGAAGCTGTCACAAAAGATTGAGATGAGTAAATGCAGATTTTGTCTTAATTGGTAACGTAGTCATGGTTGATTTTCAGAAATCAAAGAATTTTAAAGAAAATCTTTGGAAATCTATAAGATCTGATTCTTCGGTGAATAAGGAGATTAAGATCTCTATAATTAAATACGGTGATCTGCCTCGATTACTCTGTCTGATATTTTTACTATAAATTAAGCTCTTCCGTTCCATTATTCTCACCATTCCTATACTTTCTTTCTTAGTTCATACATCCAAAAGATTGTGAAAATGCTTAATCTAGTTCTAATCCTTGATATTTTTCTAATTATCATTTCTGTCATCCTTCTTTTCAATCTTCCATCAGAAGAATCTGTTTACTTCTACTATTACCTTAGGGTGATAATATTCTTAATTATACCGTGTCTTTATATTGCTATCCGTATTAATATCCACTATTTGTAATCTCCGTGTTGTTATTGGGCTTTATATTTTCTCTTATATTTTGGAGCTCTTTGCCTTTTTATTCTCTTCTCGACCTCTAGTAAAGCGAGTAATGGTCCAGAATTCGTAAATATGAAGTTTCGAATGAACTTAATGTTCTAAACAAGAAAGAATGAAATCTCACGATTTGATTTGTCAAATTACCTGAATCACTGAGAATAGAACTATCAAGAATATAGTTTCTTGATATGTTCAGAAGTTAATCAGAATGAAAGAGTTATGTAACATGACACATGATGACGTTATAATCTGTGAATCATCATGTTCCATTTAGAAACTCAGCATGACTTACTGTAATATAATCACGTTGATCAAGTGTCATTATATTATACTAACTCATGCATCAGTTCCCAACACTACTTCAAAAACATTCATATTTTAAATTCGAAAGTTTACAGAATATAGAAACTAATAGTTTCTCATATGATGTAACACTGATAGCTCAAAAAGATAAATGATTTCAAATAAGATTAGTTATGAAAATATATTCAGAAATATCGAGGATATTTATAATGAAAGATACGATAATATCTTTGAATATCTAAGATCAGAGCAGGATGGAGACTATTGTCCGCAAGGATTTAGAGTAAGGAGCAAGATATTCGCTAAAGACTTCAGCAGGCATTGAATCATTTAGATTCTTTGAAGTCAAACTTATTCTTTGTGATTTGTCCATGGCTTCCTTCATAGTTTCGTATAATCCGCTTTTCGGTATTAAATTTTCTATTGAGTGTTTCCATTACTCCATTCTTTATCATCAAACTTTCGACATTTTCAGCTTTTTCAGAATTTGTGGTATTGATTTGTAGATTGGGTGCTTTTCAGAATTTCAGAATTGAAGATCATAATTCTAGGAGATAAATGTTAAATGTTTACATATAACTGTTGATGTAGACATGCTGCGAGATTCCAAAATACTGATTGCTGATTCCCGATGATTCGTATGGCAATTCTTGTTACAAGATGCAGATGAGTAAATGTTGGGGTTTTGATAAATATAATGATTTTTTTGGAAAATCCTAGATCATTACAGTTGCTGATAAGTTTACTGCTAATGTGGTGGAATATAAGTGGTTCTTCGGTAACGGCGACGAAAAGTAACTTATATATCGAAGTTATGATAGAGTTTATTCGAATGAAAAGTCGAAATTGATTTGCTGAAACTGTGATAAAATTGGCAAATTTGTAAAGAAATTGCATTGTTATTTTTAGAATAACAATGCCAAAGGAGCTAGCACAGATACGTGTTAAACATTTACACAGGTTCTGAGAGTTTTTCAGGTGCATAACTATATGCATCAATCTTTTCTTTCGTAGATGAAGTGCGGTTGGTTCATCCACTCAATTGAGGAGTTTTCAAGAATCATGAAAGGTTTGAACGCAAATTGTAATTGCCAAGAAACAATTGAGGTTTAAGATGAAATCAAGTGGCAAACTTGAAGAATTGTTTAGTTTCATATGTTATAATCAATATTTTTAATTCATTTTAATTGTCCAATGTTGGTCCTCAGTTGATAGTCCACATTTAGTAATTCAATAATTTATATATAGTTTAATATATAATATTCGAATTAAATAATACGGATCGTGACCCGTGTACATGTCTCAGACTCGATCACAACTCAAACTATATATATTATTGTAGAATCAACCTCAACCCTGTATAGCTAACTCCTGCATTACTGCATATAGAGTGTCTATGGTGATTCCAAATAATATATGTAGATGTGTCGATATGATATGTCAAAACCCTGTATACGTGTCCCGATATTTAAAGTGCGTAAAAATAAATAACAGAAATTAAATGACGATAAATAAAGTGCGTAAAGTAAATAACAGAAATTAAATTACAATAAATAAAATTGCGAGAATTTAAATTGCGATAATTAAATTGCGATAAATAAAATATAATACGGAATTAACAGTTAGCTAGGAACAGTTAGCTAGGATTTTGTTAGCATGAATTCTTAACAAAATTTCTCATAGTTAATTTGTTTGTTTCTAACAATTTTATTTTGTCCAATGTTTTCTTCATTATGCCACTTGTTGGATCCTGATAAGTCAAAATCCAAATATGAATTTGAATGGAAATGGTTATTCTGCGATGAACGGATACGTATATCTGTGGATGTAAATAGGATAGTAAATGACCGTGGAATCAGATTTGAAGAATGTACAGTGTAACTTATTAATGTGAAATCTTAAATATTCCTTGGGTATTACCTACCCGTTAAAATATTTTCATCATTAACAGTTTGTACAAAAGAATTTTTAATTACAATCTTTATGAAAACATATATACATATATATTTTCTTCAGATATAATCATGGATTTAATGAGTCAATATGATATTAAACTCATTTGATTTACCGTTAGAACAAGAATATATAATCTCTAGAACATTAGAGATTACATAATCGTCATGAAGAACGAAGATAATTGATGTAGAATAATACGTAGAGCGATGATTATACTCGAGGTACAGAATGAGATGTTGAGGCATGTGATGTTAATACTTGGGTTGTTGGTGGTACTGATGTTGCCGGTGCTGTTGCTGAAGCTGGTAGATTTTGCACCACGTTTTCCAAATTGATTTCTCGAGCGTGAATTTCGTTGACTTCTTTGATTACTCCGGGATGATTGTTGGTAAGAACGAGCGAATGAATAAGGTTTAGAATCTGGCTTGTGATATAGTCATGGAGAGATACTCTGAAAATAAGAGAAAATGGTATTACGAATAGGTTCGCCGGTAAGTGCTTCAGATTCTTCGCCAAGAGGTGATTTCGGTTGATGGAAAAGATCACCTTCTTCTTGTCTCCATTGATTAAGTCGACTACGAACTCATCAGATAAATTTGGGATGAATGATTGGTTGATTCATTCTAGTGACGCATGCTTTCGGAGCTCAGGTGGATATCCATATTGGAATAGTTGTCGGAATCTGAGGAAATTCGAACTGATTGAGGGATTCATCTCGTACGATCAGATGAAGGATTTTCGATAAGAAATAGATTATAGGATGTAGATTAGTACCCTGCAATACATAATTTACATATGTATATATAATACTAAAATCCCATAAGTTACGGAGAAATCTACGGAAAATGTCAGGCAAAGTTTACAATAACAGATACGCTAGGATATGATTTAGCAGATATGTTAAGATATGAATTTTTGTCTATACATTAATCATGCAATTGATGCAATAAGATGTGTCTAGACTAAGGATGGTAAGCAAGTGATTCTCTAAGAATGATAAGCAGGTAATTTTTGACACGAAATGATAAGCAAAACTTTTGACATACAGACACGGTCGAAGTTCAGACTCACTAATGCATCCTAACGACTTCTCAGTCAGACACACTAATGCAAACCTAGTTCACTAAGACCACCGCTCTGATACCAACTCTAACGACCTGTCCTAATCCATCCGGACGAAGTCCATATCGATTATAAATGATTCATAATAGTTGATTTCATCGCGAGGTACTTGACCTCTATATGATACATTTTACAAACATTGCATTCGTTTTTAAAAGACAAACTTGCTTTACATCGAAAGTGGACGACATACATAATATTTCATAATATATCTAACTATAATTGACTTAATAATAATCTTGATGAACTCAATAACTCGAATGCAACGTCTTTTGAAATATCTCATGAATGACTCCAAGTAATATCTCTAAAATGAGCAAATGCACAGCGGAAGATTTCTTTCATACCTGAGAATAAACATGCTTTAAAGTGTCAACCAAAAGGTTGGTGAGTTCATTAGTTTAACATAAATAATCATTTCTATCATTTTAATAGTCCACAAGATTTTCATTTCTCATAAATATACGTCCCATGCATAGAGACAAAAATATCATTCATATGGATTGAACACCTGGTAACTGACATTCACAATATGCATATAAGAATATCCCCATCATTCCGGGATCCTCCTTCGGACATGATATAAATTTCGAAGTACTAAAGTATCCAGTTCTTTGGATGGGGCTTGTTGGACCCGATAGATCTATCTTTAAGATTCGCGTCAATTAGGGTGTATGTTCCCTAATTCTTAGATTACCAGACTTAATAAAAAGGGGCATATTCGATTTCGATAATTCAACCATAGAATGTAGTTTCGATTGAAGGTATTTCGTATGCCCGAGAGACATATTAAATTAGTGTGGCTAATGTGTTATGATCCAAGTCAGGTCATACCCAATAACAAGCTTACCGACGCCTTATAAGTATTTAATCTTAAAGATTGGTTCGTTAAATAAATACGCGACACTTGGATTTTAGAAAATATTTTTTTTTAATATAACCACTTGAGATAAATTATTTGGACAATTTACATTTAATTATTTATAGGTTTAAATAATTATGTTGTGTTATATTTTATAAATTGGTTTGTAAAATACAAGTAACTTAACAATTGCAAGTTTTATATAACAAGTTTTATAAGTACAAAGATATTTTATACAAGTTTATAAAACTTACAATCTTGTTATAAAATATGGGATGGGGGACGTTTTTTGGGACAACCAAGGAATCTCCCATACTTGCTTTTGGTTGCTTTTAAGAATACACATTTCTCAATTGCATGCCAAGTTAATATTCCAGGTAATTTTGGCTCATGCATTTAGTTATTAGAAAAGAAAAGCTCCTTCTTTCTTACTTGAACTTGCTGACCGAATTATTCAAGGGAGAAGAGAGGGTTTTAGCTTGCAAATTAAGTTCATTAAGTATCCAAAAATCCTAACCACATAAAGGAAGGTGTTGGTGATTGAAAGCTTGGGGTATTACTTGCTTGAGGCTTCAAGTTAGAGGCTTTATTCCATCATCTTTATCATCCATATTGCTGTCCAAATTCAGCTCCTAACTCATCTTAGAGGAGGTAAAATCTTCTTCCTTCTTTGTTATATGAAAGCATTATTTCATAACTTGATAACTATATGGAATTCAATTAAAATGGTTATGCATATAAACTTGTTTTCTTAGTAATTATGCTTCCGCTTGTTATAACTTAAAATGAATTGGTTTCATGATTTTATTAACATTAAGAAACTTGTTATTATGTTGAATTCCATCAATGGTATCTAGAGCCGAAGTCTATGAAATATGCTTCTTATATATGGTCTTTAAAACCCACCAACTTTGCATTCTATGTACATGCATGAAAGTAGAATGTAAAAATATTCGGGTTTGGGTGGGTTTGGTATTTAGGCCGAATTTAAGGAGACCCAAAATGGTTTTTGGGTTCTTCCATTTTGGTCAAATTTTGGTTGCATGTTGTAGTTCACAATCTTGGCCTTGACCTTGTGTATGGTTGCATGTTTGTTTGGTTGATTATTCATTCATTTGGTTTGTAATAATATTTATTCAATTTGGTTTGTAATATTATTAATTTTGGTTATGTAATTTATTTTATATTTGGTATGTAAAATAGATTGGGTTGTATTTCATTTTAGACAAAATGTATTAGGATATATTTTGTAAAATGATGAAGATGATGAAGACTTGAAGGACACATGAAGATGCATTTGGATGCAAGTTTAAGTGGGAGGTTAAAACCTTCTACTTTGTGTTTTAACCCTTAACCGGTGACAATTGTTTTCGGCTAAACAAATGTCCACCAAATTGGCTTGATTGTGAACACATTTGTTTTGCATGCGTGGTTGTTTTATTTCTTGTATGATTGTGGATTGTGTATGTTGCTACAATATCACACAAGATAACAACAAGCAAAACTACAATTTAATTGGTTAAATTAAAATGGCTAAAAATGTTAATAAATGGTTATTAAGGACTTGAAACGGATTGCACATATAAAATGGTTTATATCAAAGTAATAAAATCGGCATTATTACATGACATGAAAATGGATTTCAAATGAACCATACACTAAATGCATGTTGGTGCATGGCATAAAAGGTTTTCTCAAACTAGAAATGATGAAAACTTAAAATCCCTTTAACAAACAAAGTAAACAAGTTAAACGCCATCCTTTTATGTGACACTTAGACATATTAGGGAACTCATGATGGGATAAAGGTCACCTAACCGTCATGAACAAACTAATATCATTAAGGTAAATTTCGCATGCTTGTGGGATAAAGGTCACCTAACCACTTGTATGTTAAGTTTACACGTTTACACAAGTAGGACGACTTGATTTGGAAATCATGAACTTAGGGTCACCGAAGCATGATGAACAAATAGGCGTTGATGGGATAATATGCCATGCAAAAGGATTGCATGATCCCATAACTTAGAAGTTGCAAAAGGATTGCAATTGTCATATAATGACTACCTAACTAAATCAAATGACGGGATAAAGGTCACCTAACCGAAATTTGGTTTACCGTTGGATTCTAAAATTTAATAAATATCAATTGGATTTAAAGGGCATTGATTGTCAAATTAAAATTAATACTTAAACAACTTTGTTAAATTTTGTAGATGGCCGCCAATAACAACAACAACATTCCAAACGCACCTATCAACTTTAACAACCTATCGTTGAGGTCAATCCTCGAAAAGGAAAAACTCAACCATACGAACTTCATGGATTGGTTTCGCAATCTAAGAATTGTCCTCAAACTAGAGGATAGGGCGTATGTGTTGGAAGACCCCATTCCCGATCAACCGGACGAGGATGATACGGAAGGCATGGCTTATTGGGAGAAATATTGCACCGATTCGGTGCAAGTTTCTTGCCTCATGCTTGGGACTATGATACCCGAACTCCAAAAGGATTTTGAGCATCATAGTGCATATGACATGATCACACAGTTGAAGGAGATGTTCCTTCAACAAGCTCGTGTCGAGCGCTTCGAAACAGTTCGAGCGCTTCATGCATGTCGGATGGACGACTCCCAATCCGTTTCATCTTATGTCCTTAAGATAAAAAGCCTAATTGATCGAGCGAACCGTCTAAACTGCAACTTGTCTAACGAATTAGCCACGGACCTTATCCTTAACTCCTTGTCAAAGAGGTTTGACACATTTGTAATGAATTGCAATATGAATGGATGGGATAAGAGCATTGGTGAATTACACGCCATGCTTAAGACGGCATAAACAAGCATGGGAAAAAGGGCTTCACCCATGTTTACGATCAATGAAGGTGGGTCCAAAAACAATAACACTTCTAAGCCAAAGGCGGCTAAGAGGAAAGGACCCGCCTACCTAGGCAAGGGCAAGGGAAAGGGGAAGATGGTTACCCCAACCAACAACAACAAGAAGCAAAAGGTTGCCGAAAAGGCTAACCCCAAGGAAGATCCGTGCTTCGGTTGCGGTGAAATGGGTCACTGGAAATGCAACTGCCCGGTCTACCTCAAGGAGTTGAAGGAAAAGAGGGATGCAGGGCAAACCTCAGGTAATGTATATATGGTATACATTGAGCTTAGTATTACTTCTTCTAATACATGGGTATTAGACACAGGATGTGGAACTCATATTTGCAATACTTTGCAAGGGTTCAAAAGAAGTGATCAAGATACGGGAACAACAAGTCTCTTCATGGGAAATGGAGCAAGGGTGCAAGTGAAAGCTCAAGGAGACTTTGTTTTAAAGCTACCAAGTGGTTTGGAGCTTATTTTGAAAAATGTTTTGTATGCACCCGATTTATCTCGAAACATTATTTCTGTATCCCGTTTGAAACAATATGGTTTTAATCTTAATTTCATTAATGATGATATCCATGTTTCTTTAGATAATGTGTTCTATTTTAAGGCTTCGCCTTCGAATGGTATTTATGAATTGGTTCATGATGACATCATGCAGTAGCTCAATGTTCCATACGAACACCAAGAAACTCAAAAGGGATTTGAGTGATTCCTACTTGTGGCATTGTCGCCTTGGTCACATAAACAAGAATCGAATACATACACTTCAAAAGAATGGACTTTTGAAATCAAATGAACTGGACTCGTTTGATGTATGTGAATCTTGTTTACAAGGAAAAATGACTAAAGCACCTTTCAAAGGGACCTATGAAAGGGCTAAAGACTTATTGGGAGTAATACATTCGGATGTGTGTGGACCCTTTAAGCCCGTAACTAGGAATGGTGAAAGATACTTCGTTACTTTCATTGATGACTTCATTCGTTTCGGATATGTCTACTTATTAAGACACAAGGACGAAACTTTTGAGTGATTCAAGGAATATCAAAACGAACTACAAAATCAACTCAATAAGACAATCAAGGTACTTCGTACCGATAGAGGAGATGAATACCTAAGCGAAGCCTTCCAAGATCATCTTAAAAGTTGTGGAATTATCTCGCAACTTACTCCTCCTGGAACACCCCAACTAAATGGAGTTTCCGAAAGGAGGAACCGAACCCTAATGGATATGGTTCGATCTATGATGGCTAGAAGCTCGTTACCTCTATCATTTTGGGGTTATTGTCTATGCTCCGCGGCTCGTATTTTAAATATGGCCCCAACCAAGAAATTGGAACGAACACCTCATGAGATGTGGTTTGGAAAACCTCCATCTCTATCATACTTAAAGGTATGGGGATGTGAAGCTTACCCTATGCGTTACGTCCCCAATAAGTTGAATGCTCAATCCACGAAGTGTATCTTCATAGGATATCCCAAGGATGATATGGGATACTATTTCTATGATCCATCCGAGCAAAATGTATTTGTTGCTCGGAAGGCTGAATTCCTTGAAACTAAGTTCCTAATGGAAGGTGATGGTGAAAGGAAGATAGATCTTGAAGAGGTTCAAGATCAAGTAGATGATACACAATTGGTAGACACTAGCACTCAACATGAAAATGTTGAGAGTGATCAAATGGATGATCAAAATACACAAGACGTTCGCAGATCTGGTAGAATTAGTAATCCTCCTTAGAGATATGGGTTTCTCATGGATGGTTGCTATGTGGTTGATTTGGATGAACCAACAAACTACCAAGATGCCTTATCAAGGATTGATAAGGATAAATGGCAGGAATCCATGAACGCTGAGATGCAATCCATGTATGACAATCAAGTTTGGGAACTTGTTGAACAACCTACTGGCTCAAGGCTAGTTGATTGTAAATGGCTTTTCAAAATGAAAACTGACATACATGGAAACTTGGATACATATAAAGCTAGACTTGTAGCAAAAGGTTTCACTCAAACTCAAGGGGTTGACTATGATGAAACTTTTTCGCCTGTGGCAATGCTAAAGTCTATTAGGATATTACTTGCCATTGCTGCTCATTATGATTATGAAATATGGCAAATGGATGTCAAGACCGCTTTCCTAAATGGACATCTTGAGGAAGATGTCTATATGGTTCAGCCTGAAGGTTTTGTTGATCCGAAATATCCTAAAAAGGTATGCAAGTTAAGGAAGTCAATCTACTGATTGAAACAAGCATCTAGAATGTGGAATCATCGTTTTAATGAGGAGGCCAAGAAATTTGGCTTCATTAAAAATGGTGATGAAGCTTGTGTATATAAGAAAGCTAGTGGGAGCACTATCATGTTCCTTGTACTATATGTGGATGATATATTGTTATTTGGAAATGATATTTCGAAAATGCAAGGAGTTAAAACTTGGCTAAGTAAATGCTTCTCTATTAAGGATCTTGGAGAAGCACAATACGTTTTGGGGATTGGGATCTACAGGGATAGATCCAAGAAACTGATAGCTTTGAATCAAAGTGCATACATTGAAAAGATCTTGAAAAGGTTCAAGATGGAGAACTATAAGAAAGGTTTGGTACCTATTCAAAAGGGAACACTTCTCAGTTCATCTCAGTGCCCCACCACGAAAGATGAACAAGAGAGAATGAAAAAAGTCCCATATGCGTCTGCCATTGGGTCAATCATGTATGCGATGATATGCACTAGACCGGATGTGTCATGCGCTCTTAGCCTGACAAGCAGATACTAGAATAACCCAGGAAACAGTCATTGGATTGCTGTTAAAAGTATATTGAAATACCTTATGAGGACTAAGGATATGTTTCTAATATATGGGTCTGGTGAGGAGGAACTCGCTGTAAAAGGTTACGTGGACGCGAGTTTCCAAACTGATCGAGATGATTCTCGATCACAATCTGGTTATGTCTTCACGTTAAATGGAGGTGCGGTCTCTTGGAAGAGTTCAAAACAGGATGTTGTTGCATTATCCACTACAGAGTTGGAGTACATTGCCGCCTCATTGGCAGCTCAGGAAGCTGCATGGATGAAGAAATTCATCGACGACTTAGGAGTAGTCCCTTCCATTCAGGACCCTCTTGAGATCTTTTGTGACAACGAGGGTGCGATTGCTCAAATCAAAGAACCTCGTGCTCACCAAAAGACCCATCACATTGAGCGGAGATTCAACTGTAGTGACCCGAACTTTTCCATGTTTATATATATTAATTGAGATTGATATTTACATGATTAAATGTTTCCAACATGTTAAGCAATCAAACTTGTTAAGACTTGATTAATTGAAATATGTTTCATATAGACAATTGACCACCCAAGTTGACCGGTGATTCACGAACGTTAAAACTTGTAAAAACTATATGATGACATATATATGGATATATATATAGTTAACATGATACTATGATAAGTAAACATATCATTAAGTATATTAACAATGAACTACATATGTAAAAACAAGACTACTAACTTAATGATTTTTAAACGAGACATATATGTAACGATTATCGTTGTAAAGACATTTAATGTATATATATCATATTAAGAGATATTCATACATGATAATATCATGATAATATAATAATTTAAAATCTCATTTGATATTATAAACATTGGGTTAACAACACTTAACAAGACCGTTAACCTAAAGGTTTAAAAACAACACTTACATGTAACGACTAACGATGACTTAACGACTCAGTTAAAATGTATATACATGTAGTGTTTTAATATGTATTTATACACTTTTGAAAGACTTCAATACACTTATCAAAATACTTCTACTTAACAAAAATGCTTACAATTACATCCTCGTTCAGTTTCATCAACAATTCTACTCGTATGCACCCGTATTCGTACTCGTACAATACACAGCTTTTAGATGTATGTACTATTGGTATATACACTCCAATGATCAGCTCTTAGTAGCCCATGTGAGTCACCTAACACATGTGGGAACCATCATTTGGCAACTAGCATGAAATATCTCATAAAATTACAAAAATATGAGTAATCATTCATGACTTATTTACATGAAAACAAAATTACATATCCTTTATATCTAATCCATACACCAATGACCAAAAACACCTACAAACACTTTCATTCTTCAATTTTCTTCATCTAATTGATCTCTCTCAAGTTCTATCTTCAAGTTCTAAGTGTTCTTCATATATTCTACAAGTTCTAGTTACATAAAATCAAGAATACTTTCAAGTTTGCTAGCTCACTTCCAATCTTGTAAGGTGATCATCCAACCTCAAGAAATCTTTGTTTCTTACAGTAGGTTATCATTCTAATACAAGGTAATAATCATATTCAAACTTTGGTTCAATTTCTATAACTATAACAATCTTATTTCAAGTGATGATCTTACTTGAACTTGTTTTCGTGTCATGATTCTGCTTCAAGAACTTCGAGCCATCCAAGGATCCGTTGAAGCTAGATCCATTTTTCTCTTTTCCAGTAGGTTTATCCAAGGAAATTAAGGTAGTAATGATGTTCATAACATCATTCGATTCATACGTATAAAGCTATCTTATTCGAAGGTTTAAACTTGTAATCACTAGAACATAGTTTAGTTAATTCTAAACTTGTTCGCAAACAAAAGTTAATCCTTCTAACTTGACTTTTAAAATCAACTAAACACATGTTCTATATCTATATGATATGCTAACTTAATGATTTAAAACCTGAAAACACGAAAAACACCGTAAAACCGGATTTACGCCGTCGTAGTAACACCGCGGGCTGTTTTGGGTTAGTTAATTAAAAACTATGATAAACTTTGATTTAAAAGTTGTTATTCTGAGAAAATGATTTTTATTATGAACATGAAACTATATCCAAAAATTATGGTTAAACTCAAAGTGGAAGTATGTTTTCTAAAATGGTCATCTAGACGTCGTTCTTTCGACTGAAATGACTACCTTTACAAAAACGACTTGTAACTTATTTTTCCGACTATAAACCTATACTTTTTCTGTTTAGATTCATAAAATAGAGTTCAATATGAAACCATAGCAATTTGATTCACTCAAAACGGATTTAAAATGAAGAAGTTATGGGTAAAACAAGATTGGATAATTTTTCTCATTTTAGCTACGTGAAAATTGGTAACAAATCTATTCCAACCATAACTTAATCAACTTGTATTGTATATTATGTAATCTTGAGATACCATAGACACGTATACAATGTTTCGACCTATCATGTCGACACATCTATATATATTTCGGAACAACTATAGACACTCTATATGTGAATGTTGGAATTAGCTATACAGGGTTGAGGTTGATTCCAAAATATATATAGTTTGAGTTGTGATCAATACTGAGATACGTATACACTGGGTCGTGGATTGATTCAAGATAATATTTATCGATTTATTTCTGTACATCTAACTGTGGACAACTAGTTGTAGGTTACTAACGAGGACAGCTGACTTAAGAAACTTAAAACATCAAAATATATTAAAAGTGTTGTAAATATATTTTGAACATACTTTGATATATATGTATATATTGTTATAGGTTCGTGAATCAACCAGTGGTCAAGTCTTACTTCCCGACGAAGTAAAAATCTGTGAAAGTGAGTTATAGTCCCACTTTTAAAATCTAATATTTTTGGGATGAGAATACATGCAGGTTTTATAAATGATTTACAAAATAGACACAAGTACGTGAAACTACATTCTATGGTTGAATTATCGAAATCGAATATGCCCCTTTTTATTAAGTCTGGTAATCTAAGAATTAGGGAACAGACACCCTAATTGACGCGAATCCTAAAGATAGATTTATTGGGCCTAACAAACCCCATCCAAAGTACCGGATGCTTTAGTACTTCGAAATTTATATCATATCCGAAGGGTGTCCCGGAATGATGGGGATATTCTTATATATGCATCTTGTTAATGTCGGTTACCAGGTGTTCACCATATGAATGATTTTTATCTCTATGTATGAGATGTGTATTGAAATATGAAATCTTGTGGTCTATTATTATGAATTGATATATATAGGTTAAACCTATAACTCACCAACATTTTTGTTGACGTTTTAAGCATGTTTATTCTCAGGTGATTATTAAGAGATTCCGCTGTCACATACTTAAATAAGGACGAGATTTGGAGTCCATGCTTGTATGATATTGTGTAAAAACTGCATTCAAGAAACTTATTTTGTTGTAACATATTTGTATTGTAAACCATTATGTAATGGTCGTGTGTAAACAGGATATTTTAGATTATCATTATTTGATAATCTACGTAAAGCTTTTTAAACCTTTATTGATGAAATAAAGGTTATGGTTTGTTTTAAAATGAATGCAGTCTTTGAAAAACGTCTCATATAGAGGTCAAAACCTCGCAACGAAATCAATTAATATGGAACGTTTTTAATCAATAAGAACGGGACATTTCAGTTGGTATCCGAGCGTTGGTCTTAGAGAACCAGAATTTTGCATTAGTGTGTCTTATCGAGTTTGTTAGGATGCATTAGTGAGTCTGGACTTCGACCGTGTTTACTTGAAAATGATTGCTTAACAAATTTTGTTGGAAACTATATATTTTTAACATGTGAATATTATGTGATATATTAATCTCTTAACGCGTTTGATATTATGTGATAGATGTCTACCTCTAGAACAAGTCCCATTGACTCACCTAATAATAATGAAGAGTCAAATGTAAATTGGAATGATTCGTGGACTGATTCACAAGTTCCCGAAGAGGAACCGGAAGAAGAGTCGGAACCGGAAGAAGAATCGGAACCGGAAGAAGAATCGGAACCGGATGAAGAAATAGAACCGGTGGGGGAAATAATAAAATGGTTAAGTAAAAGAAAATCCTCAACCAACCGACCAAGGTTAATTATGGTCAATGGTGTTTCCGCCAAGGAAGCAAAATATTGGGAGGATTACCAATTCTCCGATGAATCGGATTCCGACGAGAATTCCGATGATGTTATAGAAATTACCCCAACTGAATTTAAAAAGGCAAAAGAAAATAATAAGGGAAAGGGCATAAAAATAGAGAAATCTAATTCCAACCCCGATGAACTTTATATGTATCGTCAACCCCCGAAGTCCTTAAGTTGTAACAATGACCCGGGAACCTCTAAACCACCAGGTTTTTCTAAACCAATGTGGATAACGACGGCTCGTATTAGGGGAAAATCATATATCCCTAGAAACTTGGCAAAACGAACCAAAACCGAAGAAGAAGAAACAAGCGAGTCGGAATAAGATAGTTGTATTCATGTGGTGTAATATATGTAATATAGTGTGCTTATGCTTTATGATATATATAAAAATTGCTTGTATTAATAAGTATTTTTTTTTATGAATCTAACTCTTGTCTATTTTACAGTATAAAAACGCAAAATGGATAGACAACCCAATATTTTAAGAGACCTACCCGGAGACATGATTGATGAAATCTTGTCTAGAGTCGGTCAGAATTCCTCGGCACAACTATTTAAGGCGAGATCAGTTTGTAAGACATTCGAAGAACGTTCCAAGAATGTCTTGGTTTATAAGAGACTTTCGTTTGAAAGATGGGGGATATCACATTGGGAAACCCATAAGTTACGATGTGTTTACTTTGACGCATATATTGCGGGGAACCCAAATGCTATTTTACGCAACGGGTTAAGAAATTATTTTGACTCAATGTATCCGAATATAGGACTTCATGATTTAGAAAAAGCGGCTAACATGCAACATAAAGAAGCATGCTATGCTTATGGGTTAGTAATGTTCGCTTCTCACCAAAGTGAGAAAAAGAACATCGGGCTACAGCTATTAAACAAAACGTTCCCACAAGTGACGGAGTCGGTAATTGGGGTAAGAAATGAGGTTTTTAGATTGTTACGGGACTGTTGGACATTACGTAACCCTCGTCCCTTTGACGACGTTACAACACGCTGTCTTATCAACGGCCATAACGGTTATGTTGCACAAGACCAAGGATGGGAAGTAGTCCTAGTAAAACCAGAATGCATGACTTGTTTCTGGACGTATGAATTACGTGTCTTTATTGCCTTTGCTGAACGACTTGTGTACTAGCTAGAATTATCTTCACAACTATCTTGTATCAAAGTTATTGTGTGCTATATTTCATGCTTTATGTAAAATAAGCGGTATTGTAAGTTTGTAAAATATTGTATAAAAGTTTGAACGCGAAATATTATTATAATCAGTTTTTCATATAGAATTGTAGTAGTTGAATTGTATATTAGCTACTAAGTATGAACTTAACGGGTAGGTACTACCCGAATTTAAACTTATAAAACGCTAATATGAAGAAAAAGCTTTTATAAATGAGTTCATATTATGCTACGAAATACTATTAACTACTCTTAATATTCTGTATGATTAACTTGTTCCATTTAACTATTTTGAAGGAAATGGCACCGACTACTCGACACACCGTGAATATGAATGAAGAGGAATTCCGTACTTTTCTAGCTTCAAACATAGCCGCAGTACAGGCTGCGCTACATACCAACAATAACCTTGGATCTAGCAGTACAGGAAATCGTGTAGGATGCACCTACAAAGAATTCACTGCCTGCAAACCTTTGGAATTTGATGGAACTGAAGGACCGATCGGATTGAAACGGTGGACCGAGAAGGTTGAATCGGTGTTTGCCATAAGTAAGTGTACTGAAGAGGAAAAAGTGAAGTACGCTACGCATACCTTCACAGGTTCTGCGTTAACATGGTGGAATACCTATCTAGAGCAAGTGGGACAAGACGATGCGTACGCACTACCTTGGTCAGCATTCAAGCACTTGATGAACGAGAAGTACCGTCCCAGAACCGAGGTCAATAAGCTCAAGATAGAACTTAGAGGGTTACGAACCCAAGGATTTGATATTACCACGTACGAAAGACGATTCACAGAATTGTGCCTATTGTGTCCGGGAGCATTCAAAGATGAGGAAGAGAAGATCGACGCGTTTGTGAAAGGATTACCGGAAAGAATCCAAGAAGATATAAGTTCACACGAGCCCACCTCCATACAACAGGCATGTAGAATGGCTCACAAACTAGTGAACCAGATTGAAGAAAGAATTAAAGAACAGACTGCTAAAGAGGCCAATGTGAAGCAAGTCAAAAGAAAGTGGGAGGAAAACGGTGATAAGAATCACCAATACAACAACAACAGCAATTATAACAATAATCGCAACAACTATCCTAACAATCGCAACATCAATCGCAACTACAACAAACGGCCCAACAACAACAACAACAACAACAACCACAACAATCATCTTAACAACAATAATAACCGCAACAACAACAACAATCAGAAGCCGCTATGCCAAAGGTGTGAAAAGTATCACTCGGGGTTCTGCACCAAATTTTGCAACAAGTGTAAAAGAAATGGTCATAGCGCGGCGAAGTGTGATGTCTACGGACCAGGGGTTAACAGAACGAAAGGAACAAATGGTGTCGGAACGAGTAATGGCGGAGCAAGTAGTGTCGGAGCAAGTTATGCCAATGTAGTTTGTTATAAATGTGGAAAATTGGGCCACATTATTAGAAATTGCCCAAACCAGGAGAACACGAATGGACAAGGCCGCGGAAGAGTTTTCAATATTAATGTGGCAGAGGCACAGGAAGACCCGGAGCTTGTTACGGGTACGTTTCTTATTGACAATAAATCTGCTTACATTTTATTTGATTCGGGTGCGGATAGAAGCTATATGAGTAGAGATTTTTGTGCTAAATTAAGTTGTCCATTGACGCCTTTGGATAGTAAATTTTTACTCGAATTAGCAAATGGTAAATTAATTTCAGCAGATAATATATGTCGGAATCGAGAAATTAAACTGGTTAGCGAAACATTTAAGATTGATTTGATACCAGTAGAGTTAGGGAGTTTTGATGTGATAATCGGTATGGACTGGTTGAAAGAAGTGAAAGCAGAGATCGTTTGTTACAAAAATGCAATTCGCATTATACGAGAAAAAGGAAAACCCTTAATGGTGTACGGAGAAAAGGGCAACACGAAGCTACATCTTATTAGTAATTTGAAGGCACAAAAACTAATAAGAAAAGGTTGCTATGCTGTTCTAGCACACGTCGAGAAAGTACAAACTGAAGAAAAGAGCATCAATGATGTTCCCATCGCAAAAGAATTTCCCGATGTATTTCCGAAAGAATTACCGGGATTACCCCCACATCGATCGTTGAATTTCAAATAGATCTTGTACCAGGAGCTGCACCAATAGCTCGTGCTCCTTACAGACTAGCACCCAGCGAGATGAAAGAACTGCAAAGCCAATTACAAGAACTTTTAGAGCGTGGTTTCATTCGACCAAGCACATCACCGTGGGGAGCTCCTGTTTTGTTTGTCAAGAAGAAAGATGGTACATTCAGGTTGTGTATCGACTACCGAGAGTTGAACAAACTTACCATCAAGAACCGCTACCCACTACCGAGAATTGATGACTTATTTGATCAACTACAAGGCTCGTCTGTTTATTCAAAGATTGACTTACGCTCCGGGTATCATCAAATGCGGGTGAAAGAAGATGATATTCCAAAGACTGCTTTCAGAACACGTTACGGTCATTACGAGTTTATAGTCATGCCGTTTGGTTTAACTAATGCACCAGCTGTGTTCATGGACCTTATGAACCGAGTGTGTGGACCATACCTTGACAAGTTTGTCATTGTTTTCATTGATGACATACTTATTTACTCAAAGAATGACCAAGAACACGGTGAACATTTGAGAAAGGTGTTAGAAGTATTGAGGAAGGAAGAATTGTACGCTAAGTTTTCAAAGTGTGCATTTTGGTTGGAAGAAGTTCAATTCCTCGGTCACATAGTGAACAAAGAAGGTATTAAGGTGGATTCGGCAAAGATAGACACTGTTGAAAAGTGGGAAACCCCGAAAACTCCGAAACACATACGCCAGTTTTTAGGACTAGCTGGTTACTACAGAAGGTTCATCCAAGACTTTTCCAGAATAGCAAAACCCTTGACTGCATTAACGCATAAAGGGAAGAAATTTGAATGGAATGATGAACAAGAGAAAGCGTTTCAGTTATTGAAGAAAAAGCTAACTACGGCACCTATATTGTCATTGCCTGAAGGGAATGATGATTTTGTGATTTATTGTGACGCATCAAAGCAAGGTCTCGGTTGTGTATTAATGCAATGAACGAAGGTGATTGCTTATGCGTCTAGACAATTGAAGATTCACGATCAAAATTATACGACGCATGATTTGGAATTAGGCGCGGTTGTTTTTGCATTAAAGACTTGGAGGCACTACTTATATGGGGTCAAAAGTATTATATATACCGACCACAAAAGTCTTCAACACATATTTAATCAGAAACAACTGAATATGAGGCAGCGTAGGTGGATTGAATTATTGAATGATTACGACTTTGAGATTCGTTACCACCCGGGGAAGGCAAATGTGGTAGCCGATGCCTTGAGCAGGAAGGACAGAGAACCCATTCGAGTAAAATCTATGAATATAATGATTCATAATAACCTTACTACTCAAATAAAGGAGGCGCAACAAGGAGTTTTAAAAGAGGGAAATTTAAAGGATGAAATACCCAAAGGATCGGAGAAGCATCTTAATATTCAGGAAGACGGAACCCGGTATAGGGCTGAAAGGATTTGGGTACCAAAATTTGGAGATATGAGAGAAATGGTACTTAGAGAAGCTCATAAAACCAGATACTCAATACATCCTGGAACGGGGAAGATGTACAAGGATCTCAAGAAACATTTTTGGTGGCCGGGTATGAAAGCCGATGTTGCTAAATACGTAGGAGAATGTTTGACGTGTTCTAAGGTCAAAGCTGAGCATCAAAAACCATCAGGTCTACTTCAACAACCCGAAATCCCAGAATGGAAATGGGAAAACATTACCATGGATTTCATCACTAAATTGCCAAGGACTGCAAGTGTTTTTTATACTATTTGGGTAATAGTTGATCGTCTCACCAAATCAGCACACTTCCTGCCAATAAGAGAAGATGACAAGATGGAGAAGTTAGCACGACTGTATTTGAAGGAAGTCGTCTCCAGACATGGAATACCAATCTCTATTATCTCTGATAGGGATGGCAGATTTATTTCAAGATTCTGGCAGACATTACAGCAAGCATTAGGAACTCGTCTAGACATGAGTACTGCCTATCATCCACAAACTGATGGGCAGAGCGAAAGGACGATACAAACGCTTGAAGACATGCTACGAGCATGTGTTATTGATTTCGGAAACAGTTGGGATCGACATCTACCATTAGCAGAATTTTCCTACAACAACAGCTACCATTCAAGCATTGAGATGGCGCCGTTTGAAGCACTTTATGGTAGAAAGTGCAGGTCTCCTATTTGTTGGAGTGAAGTGGGGGATAGACAGATTACGGGTCCGGAGATTATACAAGAAACTACCGAGAAGATCATCCAAATTCAACAACGGTTGAAAACCGCCCAAAGTCGACAAAAGAGCTACGCTGACATTAAAAGAAAAGATATAGAATTTGAAATTGGAGAGATGGTCATGCTTAAAGTTGCACCTTGGAAAGGCGTTGTTCGATTTGGTAAACGAGGGAAATTAAATCCAAGGTATATTGGACCATTCAAGATTATTGATCGTGTCGGACCAGTAGCTTACCGACTAGAGTTACCTCAACAACTCGCGGCTGTACATAACACTTTCCACGTCTCGAATTTGAAGAAATGTTTTGCTAAAGAAGATCTCACTATTCCGTTAGATGAAATCCAAATCAACGAAAAACTTCAATTCATCGAAGAACCCGTCGAAATAATGGATCGTGAGGTTAAAAGACTTAAGCAAAACAAGATACCAATTGTTAAGGTTCGATGGAATGCTCGTAGAGGACCCGAGTTCACCTGGGAGCGTGAAGATCAGATGAAGAAGAAATACCCACATCTATTTCCAGAAGATTCGTCAACACCTTCAACAGCTTAAAATTTCGGGACGAAATTTATTTAACGGGTAGGTACTGTAGTGACCCGAACTTTTCCATGTTTATATATATTAATTGAGATTGATATTTACATGATTAAATGTTTCCAACATGTTAAGCAATCAAACTTGTTAAGACTTGATTAATTGAAATATGTTTCATATAGACAATTGACCACCCAAGTTGACCGGTGATTCACGAACGTTAAAACTTGTAAAAACTATATGATGATATATATATGGATATATATATATAGTTAACATGATACTATGATAAGTAAACATATCATTAATTATATTAACAATGAACTACATATGTAAAAACAAGACTACTAACTTAATGATTTTTAAACGAGACATATATGTAACGATTATCGTTGTAAAGACATTTAATGTATATATATCATATTAAGAGATATTCATACATGATAATATCATGATAATATAATAATTTAAAATCTCATTTGATATTATAAACATTGGGTTAACAACACTTAACAAGACCGTTAACCTAAAGGTTTAAAAACAACACTTACATGTAACGACTAACGATGACTTAACGACTCAGTTAAAATGTATATACATGTAGTGTTTTAATATGTATTTATACACTTTTGAAAGACTTCAATACACTTATCAAAATACTTCTACTTAACAAAAATGCTTACAATTACATCCTCGTTCAGTTTCATCAACAATTCTACTCGTATGCACCCGTATTCGTACTCGTACAATACACAGCTTTTAGATGTATGTACTATTGGTATATACACTCCAATGATCAGCTCTTAGCAGCCCATGTGAGTCACCTAACACATGTGGGAACCATCATTTGGCAACTAGCATGAAATATCTCATAAAATTACAAAAATATGAGTAATCATTCATGACTTATTTACATGAAAACAAAATTACATATCCTTTATATCTAATCCATACACCAACGACCAAAAACACCTACAAACACTTTCATTCTTCAATTTTCTTCATCTAATTGATCTCTCTCAAGTTCTATCTTCAAGTTCTAAGTGTTCTTCATATATTCTACAAGTTCTAGTTACATAAAATCAAGAATACTTTCAAGTTTGCTAGCTCACTTCCAATCTTGTAAGGTGATCATCCAACCTCAAGAAATCTTTGTTTCTTACAGTATGTTATCATTCTAATACAAGGTAATAATCATATTCAAACTTTGGTTCAATTTCTATAACTATAACAATCTTATTTCAAGTGATGATCTTACTTGAACTTGTTTTCGTGTCATGATTCTGCTTCAAGAACTTCGAGCCATCCAAGGATCCGTTGAAGCTAGATCCATTTTTCTCTTTTACAGTAGGTTTATCCAAGGAAATTAAGGTAGTAATGATGTTCATAACATCATTCGATTCATACGTATAAAGCTATCTTATTCGAAGGTTTAAACTTGTAATCACTAGAACATAGTTTAGTTAATTCTAAACTTGTTCGCAAACAAAAGTTAATCCTTCTAACTTGACTTTTAAAATCAACTAAACACATGTTCTATATCTATATGATATGCTAACTTAATGATTTAAAACCTGAAAACACGAAAAACACCGTAAAACCGGATTTACGCCGTCGTAGTAACACCGCGGGCTGTTTTGGGTTAGTTAATTAAAAACTATGATAAACTTTGATTTAAAAGTTGTTATTCTGAGAAAATGATTTTTATTATGAACATGAAACTATATCCAAAAATTATGGTTAAACTCAAAGTGGAAGTATGTTTTCTAAAATGGTCATCTAGACGTCGTTCTTTCGACTGAAATGACTACCTTTACAAAAACGACTTGTAACTTATTTTTCCGACTATAAACCTATACTTTTTCTGTTTAGATTCATAAAATAGAGTTCAATATGAAACCATAGCAATTTGATTCACTCAAAACGGATTTAAAATGAAGAAGTTATGGGTAAAACAAGATTGGATAATTTTTCTCATTTTAGCTACGTGAAAATTGGTAACAAATCTATTCCAACCATAACTTAATCAACTTGTATTGTATATTATGTAATCTTGAGATACCATAGACACGTATACAATGTTTCGACCTATCATGTCGACACATCTATATATATTTCGGAACAACCATAGACACTCTATATGTGAATGTTGGAGTTAGCTATTGTAGCGACCCGACCAAATCATGTTTGACGGCGCCGTCTACTTAGGTCCCGTTACGTGGTCATAAGTCTTTAAGACAAAGTTTGACCAAAATATGTCGCCTTCATTTCAAAATAAAGATTGTTCCCAAAGTTTACAAGAATTGTTCAACCAATAGTTAAGTTACAACGTTATAATACGAATGAAATCTAGGCGACACGGTTTAAAGTAAAGTCAAAAGACGCTCCATGAAATGCACATATACTCGACATCCAATGCAAGTATCAAATAATGAGCGGAAGCATGTATCATGTATCGTTCAAGGACCTGAGAAAAACATAGAAATCTGTCAACGAAAACGTTGGTGAAATCATAGGTTTAAGTAAGTAAGTACAAGTGAACCACAAGATTTGTATCAATGAAATAATAGTAATACATTCCAAAAGTTTGTTTCACGAGCACCCAATTATCAAAGCTTAACATTCCTTCCATTGTATACCCCATCACTTAGTGCTAGAACAAACACTGATTCTCGAAAATATATTTCATCCGTAGACGGTAGCGAACCGTCAAAGATGAGGGTTGTCAACCCATATGGCCATATAACATAAGTTCTCGCTTACACCCGGCAAGTGTAACTAATGATAATTGAATTGAGGATTTTTGTTCTAAACTCGTATGTAGAATGTTTGTTTTCCCGTTCTTGTGTTCACTTAGTTCAAAAGAATCGTTTATGTTTTCTCATCCCAATATAAGTTCAAAAAGAGTAAAAGTGGGACTATGATCTCACCTTGAGTGCACGTACGAAAAGTACTTCACAAAATAACGTGTGCGAAGGATAGTGCTAGTCTTGACCTAAACAAATAGGTCGTATCAATAACGGTAAACACGATAGGTCAAGATGTTCAATTAGTCCTATGGCTCGTTACGACTCGATTATGTAGCATGTGAAATCAAATTGTCAAGTTTCATGCAAGGTACAAGTATATAAACAAGTTAGGAAGGTTGCATACTCATTTGGTTAAGTTTGACAAAAAGTCAAACTTTGGTCGGTCAAAGTCAACGAAAAAGTCAACACGTTCGGGTCGTGTCCCGAACTATTTTTCTGAGGTTTTTAATCATGTATGAGCATGTTAGGACAAGTTACATGTGAATCGAAGGTGCGTAGCATAGCAAACATTATTCGAAAATTGACCAAGTTGGACAGACCCAAACGGCGCGCCGCGCGGGTATATGGCGCGCCGCGCGGGTACCTGTGCAGAGAATTCTGGCAGTTTTTAAGTTTTATGCACGAACCTAACTTCAAACAATCACCATTTATGATCCGCAAACAATCAAGACAAGTATCTTATACCGTTGGGAAGGTAATTTGACGAGGAAAACAACTAAACACATTTCATCAATCAATCTACCTATTACAACAACCAAAACCGCATCTAATGCTTAACATTAACCGTATACAAGTTCATAAATGCAATTCAATGATTCGGGCAACCAATTTACATGAATGATATGCCGTTTCGAAGGTAATCAAGCATACAATCCAACTAAACACTTACCAATAATAATCCATGGCATTCAATGTATCAAAAGTCCATTTCAAATTCATCAAACCCTAACCCAATTCACCAAAATCAATAATCAAGTTCATGAAGTTTTCTAAGGCAACCTACACATCAAATTGAAGCTAGTGATACAAGGAACACAATTAGAACATGAACTTTTAACATCTAACAACATATGATCATCCAAAATTCAAGAACAACACACCAAAATTCAAGTTCATGCTAGTTACACTAAAACAACGAGATCGAGCATATAAATCATATATTCATGTTAGACTTGAGCCATAGACACTAATTAACACTTTTATAAGTTAAAAACATCAAGAACACAAAATCTAGTGATTTTAGAAAGTTACCCAAATGAGATGAAGTTGGTACCAAAATGAAGAGGATGAAGAGAGGATCACGAATATGTAATTTATTTTGTTGTAAGCCTCCTAGATCGAATTTAGATGATGATTGAATGAATTTTGAATTTGGGTGTGTGTGTTCTTGCTAGAGAGAAAGAGAGAGAGATGAAGATGATAATGAATGGGTGAAAGGGGGTTTGACCCTTTGACCTAGTCAAGGGTTTGATCCCTTGTCAAGTTTAGTCCCTCAACTTTCGTTCGGGTGCGGGAATTACCTAAACGAGATAATTTAAAACGCGTATCAACGGGAGATGTTATAAACGTATAACGGACTTTATATTAGTATAACGGAAAAGTAAATGGAAAAAGGCGGGATGTTACATTACCTACTCCTTAAAAGAAATTTCGTCCCGAAATTTAAGTAGGCGTAGTAGTCGTTGTTTCTTCCTCGAGATCTTGCGTTTCCGAATTCACGAATAGATGAGGATACTTCCTTTGCATTTGATCTTGTCTTTCCCAAGTAAACTCGGGTCCTCTTTTGGCATTCCAACGAACCTTGACAATCGGGATTCGGCTTTGTTTCAATGTCTTGACGGAGGTGTCCACAATTTCAACCGGTTCCTCCACAAAATGAAGTTTGTCATCAATAGTAAGTTCTTCGAGAGGGATGACGATATCGGGATCGGCAAGACACTTTTTCAAGTTAGATACATGGAAGGTAGGATGAACGGAGTTCAATTGAGGCGGAAGATCTAAACGATAAGCAACGGTTCCAATACGCTCCAAGATTTCGAAAGGACCAATATACCGCGGATTTAGCTTCCCGCGTTTCCCAAAACGGATTACACCCTTCCAAGGTGCGACTTTTAACATTACTCAGTCACCGACTTGAAATTCAAGATCGTTGCGTCGTTTGTCGGTATAGCTCATTTGACGACTTCGGGCCGTCCTAAGCCTATCTCGGATTTGAACGATTTTCTCGGTGGTTTCGTGAATGAGTTCGGGTCCGGTGATTTGCACGTCGCCTACCTCGGCCCAACAAAGAGGTGAACGACATTTGCGGCCATATAGCGCTTCAAAAGGTGCGGCTTTAATACTCGCGTGATAACTATTGTTGTAAGAGAACTCGGCGAGAGGTAAGTGCTTGTCCCAAGCTTTTCCGAAATCAACCACGCAAGCTCGTAACATGTCCTCTAAGGTTTGAATTGTACGTTCGCTTTGTCCATCGGTTTGAGGATGATATGCGGTGCTCATGTCTAAACGCGTTCCCAACGCTTCTTGCAATGTACGCCAAAATCTAGAAACGAAACGGCCATCTCGGTCGGAGATAATCGATAAAGGTACACCGTGTCGGGCTACGATCTCCTTAATGTAAAGTTGTGCAAGTTTCTCCATTTTGTCCGTTTCTTTCATGGCAAGGAAGTGTGCGGATTTGGTGAGACGGTCAACAATAACCCAAATGGTATCATAACCGCCCGTCGTTTTTGGTAGCTTGGTGATAAAATCCATCGTTATCCTTTCCCACTTCCATTGCGGGATCTCGGGTTGTCGAAGTAGTCCGGACGGTCTTTGGTGTTCGGCTTTGACTTTGGAACATGTCAAACACTTGGAAACATAAGTAGCTACGTCCCTTTTGATGTTCGGCCACCAATATAGCTGTTTAAGGTCGTGGTACATCTTATTGGCACCGGGGTGAATCGAGTATCGTGACTTATGGGCTTCATCTAAAATAAGGCTTCGTAGGTCCCCATAACTAGGCACCCAAATCCTTCCGGCGAAATATCGGAGTCCGGTTTCTTTAACTTCGAATCGAGAGGTGAGGACGTTCAAGTGTTCGAGAGAGATGTTTTCATCCTTGAGAGCCTCATCTTGGGCTACCCGAATTTGGCTATTAAGGTTTGTGTGGATGGTGATGTTTAAGGCTCGGACACGAAGAGGCACCACTCTTTCTTTTCGACTTAAGGCATCGGCTACTACATTTGCCTTCCCGGGATGGTAACGAAGCTCGCAATCGTAATCGTTTAAGGTTTCAATCCACCTTCGTTGTCTCATGTTTAGTTGCTTTTGATCGAAAATGTGTTGGAGGCTTTTGTGGTCGGTAAAGATAGTACTCTTGGTTCCATAAAGATAGTGTCTCCACATTTTAAGTGCAAAGACAACGGCTCCGAGTTCGAGATCATGTGTCGTATAGTTTCGTTCATGAATTTTGAGTTGTCGAGAAGCATAAGCAATGACTTTCGTTCGTTGCATCAATACACACCCAAAACCATGTTTTGAGGCATCGCAATATACAACAAAGTCATCATTGCCTTCGGGAAGTGACAAGATAGGAGCGGTGGTTAGCTTCGTTTTCAAGATTTGGAATGCGGATTCATGTTCGGTCGCCCAAATGAATTTCTTTCCCTTGTGAGTCAATGCGGTTAGAGGACGTGCAACCAAAGAGAAATTTTCGATAAATCTACGATAGTACCCGGCGAGACCCAAAAATTGACGAATGTGAGTAGGAGTAGTAGGAGTCTCCCATTTGCTAATGGCTTCGATTTTCGTTGGATCGACTTTAATACCTTGGTCACTTACAACATGACCAAGAAATTGAACTTCCTTCAACCAAAATTCACACTTGGAGAATTTGGCATAAAGTCGTTCTTGTCTCAAGAGTTCAAGCACAAGTCGGAGATGTTGTTCGTGCTCTTCTTCATTTTTAGAATAGATCAATATATCATCGATGAACACAATAACGAATTTATCGAGATACGGTTTGCACACGCGGTTCATAAGATCCATGAACACCGCCGGTGCGTTAGTGAGACCAAATGGCATGACAAGGAATTCATAACTACCATAACGAGTTCGGAAAGCGGTTTTGGAGACATCTTCCCCCTTAACCCTCAATTGATGATAACCCGAGCGGAGATCGATTTTCGAATATACACAAGACCCTTGTAGTTGGTCAAAGAGGTCATCGATGCGAGGAAGAGGATATCGGTTCTTAACCGTCAATTTATTTAGTTCACGATAATCAATGCACATTCGTAGGGATCCGTCTTTCTTTTTAACAAACAAAATCGGAGCGCCCCAAGGTGAATGGCTAGGTTGGATAAAACCACGATCAAGTAGTTCTTGGATTTGACTTTGCAATTCTTGCATTTCAGATGGAGCGAGTCTATATGGTGCACGTGCTACGGGTGCGGCTCCCGGAATAAGATCGATTTGGAATTCAACCGGTCGATGAGGCGGAAGACCCGGAAATTCGTCGGGAAATACATCGGAATAGTCACTAACAATTGGCACATCATCGATGTGCTTCTCATCGGACTCGACTTTCTTAACGTGAGCAAGGATCGCAAAACAACCCTTACGGAGTAGTTTTCTAACTTTAATACACGAAACGAGGTTGAGTCCGGTGCAACTCTTATCGCCATAGACGATCAAAGGTTCACCATTCTCGATAGGAATTCGGATTGCGTTAAGATCACAAAGAATGTGAGATTTCATTTTGACTAACCAATTCATACCGATTATTACATCAAAGCTTCCTAGTTCCATGGGTATCAAATCAATTTCAAATTCCTTACCCAAAATGTTTATCGTACACCCCCGGTAATATGTGTCGGCACTTAATAGTTTCCCGTTAGCCACTTCAATGGTATAAGTGGTATCTAATGGAAGAGGTGGAGTGTTAAAAGAATGAGTCAAAGTCTTGGATACAAAGCATTTATCGGCACCCGAATCGAATAAGCAAGAGACATAAGAATTGTTGAGAAGAAACGTACCCGTGACTAGTTCAGTGTCATCCCGGGCTTCCTCGGTGTTGATGTTGAAAGCTCGGCCGCGCGTATTGGGGTTATCTTTCTTCTTTGGGCATGCATTTCTATAATGACCCGTTTGGCCACATTCGTAACAAGTGCCCGTCTTTGGTGCATTGGGCCACTTTCGAGCGACGGGAGTGGCACTTTTACAATGGTTGGCCTTATGACCAACTCCTTGGCACCGGTGGCAAATTAACTTACTACATTCGCCAAAGTGATGTTTGTTGCATTTGTTGCAAAGAGGTAGGTTCCCGGCATAACCTTTCTTGCCGTCGGAGGTGTAAGGCTTCTTAGCAAAGTTGTTGTTGCTTGATTGGGAGGGTTCCCACTTTCTCTTGTTGCCGCCCGATTTATCCTCGGCCTTAGGTGCCGGAACTACGATTTCGTCAACTGTTTCAATTAGTTGGCGAGCCATGTTCATAGCGGCTTGATGAGTAGTGGGTTTGGATGACATCACCCCTTGTTTGATGCTTTTTGGAAGACCGAGCATGTAGAGCTCAATCCTTTGAGATTCGGGGTTAACAAGATTAGGACACATCAAGGATAGTTCGGCGAAGCGTTGATTATAAGCTTTAAGATCGTTTCCGACCGCTTTCAAAGCTCTTAGTTCTTCCTCAAGCTTTCGGGTTTCTTCGCGCGGAAAATATTCAACAATCATCTTTTCCTTTAGATTGGCCCAAGAGAGGGCATGAGCCTCATCGGTACCCACCGATTGAACATAGGTGTTCCACCATGTTAGAGCAATTCCGGAGAAAGTGTGAGTGGAGTATTTGACCTTGTCTTGATCCCGGCAACAGCTTATGCTAAAGACGGCCTCGGTTTGTTCAAACCAACGAGTAAGCACAACCGGTCCCCCGGTTCCATCATAAGTGTGGGGTTTGCACCCCATGAAAGCTTTGTAGGAGCACCCTTCGCTAGAGTTACCGGCTCCTTGGTTGTTGTTGTTGTTGTTGTGGTTGTTATTATTATTGTTGTTGGATGAGTGACCGGCCATGGCCGCATCTACGGCGGTGGCTATCATCCGTTCGAGAGCTTGTTCGGGAGTTTCATTGCGGCGTACACGACGAGGAGCCATTGTTCCTTCAAGACACAAGAATATCATTGATTAGTATTCTCAATAATACTAACCGTGATATAGAATAAAGATAAAGAGAAGTTTTTCCTCGACTCGCCTTAAATTCTTTATGCCATAATGTCGGAACGTTCATATGAGTCACCGTAATATAATCCCGGAAATTATATTACCCTGATTCATATGTGCATTCGACATTATTCTATAAAGTCAAGGTGGCGTGTCAATCAAATTAAACAACGTGAGATTAAGATGAACTAAGAGTAGATATGAGTAGAAGCGTTCGAGTATAAATGCACAAGTAGTCAAGTAATTCCTACTTCAAGTCTATATGCCGGTTGTAGTCTAGACTCACCAATGTACCCTATGACTAGGGGTTGACACTAATGAACTCTAAATCCCTACAACCAACGCTCTGATACCATCTGTAGCGACAGATGGGGTAGAAACCCACCCAGTGCCTTTCCAGCTAACCGCTTGATGACCACTGAGTGTACCTCAGACACTGATTTTACGGCCCGCATTTCTGCCAAACTGCCAACCCTCAAATTCCAAGGGATCGCAAGGGGTAAGAGCCAATGCTTCGTCACAGGTAACACTGTGAGAACCCCCTCTACGATTAACCCGCCAAAAAGCATAGTCCGTATGAGTGCCCGGCCTGACAGCCGGCGCGCGTGACTACCTTTACGGCTAAGGTTAAACCTGGCTCTGATACCATCTGTAGCGACCCGACCAAATCATGTTTGACGGCGCCGTCTACTTAGGTCCCGTTACGTGGTCATAAGTCTTTAAGACAAAGTTTGACCAAAATATGTCGCCTTCATTTCAAAATAAAGATTGTTCCCAAAGTTTACAAGAATTGTTCAACCAATAGTTAAGTTACAACGTTATAATACGAATGAAATCTAGGCGACACGGTTTAAAGTAAAGTCAAAAGACGCTCCATGAAATGCACATATACTCGACATCCAATGCAAGTATCAAATAATGAGCGGAAGCATGTATCATGTATCGTTCAAGGACCTGAGAAAAACATAGAAATCTGTCAACGAAAACGTTGGTGAAATCATAGGTTTAAGTAAGTAAGTACAAGTGAACCACAAGATTTGTATCAATGAAATAATAGTAATACATTCCAAAAGTTTGTTTCACGAGCACCCAATTATCAAAGCTTAACATTCCTTCCATTGTATACCCCATCACTTAGTGCTAGAACAAACACTGATTCTCGAAAATATATTTCATCCGTAGACGGTAGCGAACCGTCAAAGATGAGGGTTGTCAACCCATATGGCCATATAACATAAGTTCTCGCTTACACCCGGCAAGTGTAACTAATGATAATTGAATTGAGGATTTTTGTTCTAAACTCGTATGTAGAATGTTTGTTTTCCCGTTCTTGTGTTCACTTAGTTCAAAAGAATCGTTTATGTTTTCTCATCCCAATATAAGTTCAAAAAGAGTAAAAGTGGGACTATGATCTCACCTTGAGTGCACGTACGAAAAGTACTTCACAAAATAACGTGTGCGAAGGATAGTGCTAGTCTTGACCTAAACAAATAGGTCGTATCAATAACGGTAAACACGATAGGTCAAGATGTTCAATTAGTCCTATGGCTCGTTACGACTCGATTATGTAGCATGTGAAATCAAATTGTCAAGTTTCATGCAAGGTACAAGTATATAAACAAGTTAGGAAGGTTGCATACTCATTTGGTTAAGTTTGACAAAAAGTCAAACTTTGGTCGGTCAAAGTCAACAAAAAAGTCAACACGTTCGGGTCGTGTCCCGAACTATTTTTCTGAGGTTTTTAATCATGTATGAGCATGTTAGGACAAGTTACATGTGAATTGGAGGTGCGTAGCATAGCAAACATTATTCGAAAATTGACCAAGTTGGACAGACCCAAACGGCGCGCCGCGCGGGTATATGGCGCGCCGCGCGGGTACCTGTGCAGAGAATTCTGGCAGTTTTTAAGTTTTATGCACGAACCTAACTTCAAACAATCACCATTTATGATCCGCAAACAATCAAGACAAGTATCTTATACCGTTGGGAAGGTAATTTGACGAGGAAAACAACTAAACACATTTCATCAATCAATCTACCTATTACAACAACCAAAACCGCATCTAATGCTTAACATTAACCGCATACAAGTTCATAAATGCAATTCAATGATTCGGGCAACCAATTTACATGAATGATATGCCGTTTCGAAGGTAATCAAGCATACAATCCAACTAAACACTTACCAATAATAATCCATGGCATTCAATGTATCAAAAGTCCATTTCAAATTCATCAAACCCTAACCCAATTCACCAAAATCAATAATCAAGTTCATGAAGTTTTCTAAGGCAACCTACACATCAAATTGAAGCTAGTGATACAAGGAACACAATTAGAACATGAACTTTTAACATCTAACAACATATGATCATCCAAAATTCAAGAACAACACACCAAAATTCAAGTTCATGCTAGTTACACTAAAACAACGAGATCGAGCATATAAATCATATATTCATATTAGACTTGAGCCATAGACACTAATTAACACTTTTATAAGTTAAAAACATCAAGAACACAAAATCTAGTGATTTTAGAAAGTTACCCAAATGAGATGAAGTTGGTACCAAAATGAAGAGGATGAAGAGAGGATCACGAATATGTAATTTATTTTGTTGTAAGCCTCCTAGATCGAATTTAGATGATGATTGAATGAATTTTGAATTTGGGTGTGTGTGTTCTTGCTAGAGAGAAAGAGAGAGAGATGAAGATGATAATGAATGGGTGAAAGGGGGTTTGACCCTTTGACCTAGTCAAGGGTTTGATCCCTTGTCAAGTTTAGTCCCTCAACTTTCGTTCGGGTGCGGGAATTACCTAAACGAGATAATTTAAAACGCGTATCAACGGGAGATGTTATAAACGTATAACGGACTTTATATTAGTATAACGGAAAAGTAAATGGAAAAAGGCGGGATGTTACAGCTATACAGGGTTGAGGTTGATTCCAAAATATATATAGTTTGAGTTGTGATCAATACTGAGATACGTATACACTGGGTCGTGGATTGATTCAAGATAATATTTATCGATTTATTTCTGTACATCTAACTGTGGACAACTAGTTGTAGGTTACTAACGAGGACAGCTGACTTAAGAAACTTAAAACATCAAAATATATTAAAAGTGTTGTAAATATATTTTGAACATACTTTGATATATATGTATATATTGTTATAGGTTCGTGAATCAACCAGTGGCCAAGTCTTACTTCCCGACGAAGTAAAAATCTGTGAAAGTGAGTTATAGTCCCACTTTTAAAATCTAATATTTTTGGGATGAGAATACATGCAGGTTTTATAAATGATTTACAAAATAGACACAAGTACGTGAAACTACATTCTATGGTTGAATTATCGAAATCGAATATGCCCCTTTTTATTAAGTCTGGTAATCTAAGAATTAGGGAACAGACACCCTAATTGACGCGAATCCTAAAGATAGATCTATTGGGCCTAACAAACCCCATCCAAAGTACCGGATGCTTTAGTACTTCGAAATTTATATCATATCCGAAGGGTGTCCCGGAATGATGGGGATATTCTTATATATGCATCTTGTTAATGTCGGTAACAGGTATTCACCATATGAATGATTTTTATCTCTATGTATGGGATGTGTATTGAAATATGAAATCTTGTGGTCTATTATTATGAATTGATATATATAGGTTAAACCTATAACTCACCAACATTTTTGTTGACGTTTTAAGCATGTTTATTCTCAGGTGATTATTAAGAGCTTCCGCTGTCACATACTTAAATAAGGACAAGATTTGGAGTCCATGCTTGTATGATATTGTGTAAAAACTGCATTCAAGAAACTTATTTTGTTGTAACATATTTGTATTGTAAACCATTATGTAATGGTCGTGTGTAAACAGGATATTTTAGATTATCATTATTTGATAATCTACGTAAATCTTTTTAAACCTTTATTGATGAAATAAAGGTTATGGTTTGTTTTAAAATGAATGCAGTCTTTGAAAAACGTCTCATATAGAGGTCAAAACCTCGCAACGAAATCAATTAATATGGAACGTTTTTAATCAATAAGAACGGGACATTTCATCAACTACATAAGGGATGAAGTTGAAAAGGGAAAGATATGTATTCGCAAAGTTCACACAGATCTTAATATAGCGGATCCTCTCACGAAGCTCTTACATGGATCAAAACATACAGGACATGTTTGTGCATTAGGGCTTCGATATTCTAGTGATTGGTCATGATCTATTTTAAGTGTTGTAACGGAACGAAATTGTTCAAACTCATTAATATAATTATGGTATTAATTTATTTTAAGTTATGTTCCTATTTTGCATATTTTATCCATGAATAAGTAATTATTCTAAATTCCGTAGTCGATCACATTTGTGGGAACAAGTGTGAGGTTTAGACTATTATGAACTTGGATTGGTATACATTCACGGACTGAATGTGGGGAAAGGTTGCTGCCAAGGTTCATAGATATTTGTGGGATACAAATATTGGAAGACCCGCTCTCAAGATTCACTAAATGGAGCCTTTGTGGTTGATCACATGTAATCTTGAGTAAAGGCGAATATCATTGTATCCTCTGACCTGAGATACATATTGGGTTCGGGTATTTACCATGTACTGTGCCTTGATTCTTTCCTTCGCTATTCTGAAATATGGTAGTTCATAAGGAAGAGCTCAGGTGTAATGCAAGGTATATATATATTTAGGACGTATGTAGTCAAGATGGAATTTGTCCCTCTTATTCGTTGAGAGTCAGATGTTTAAGGCCTGATAAAGTTAAATCTAGAAGAGAGTGATCACTCTGTGTCTCTTGGATTTAACATGACATCTAGGACAAAAGGATGTGATGAAAGATTCACCTATTCATATTCGAGATGGGAACTTCAAAGGGATGATGTTATTGAATGGCACAAAGTCATAACATATTGGGGGTGATGGACGGTCGTTAGGTGGTATCCGTCACTTGCATTAATTTCTTATGTTTCTCGTGTAAGTGGGAGATTGAAGGTATTTCGTATGCCCGAGAGACATATTAAATTAGTGTGGCTAATGTGTTATGATCCAAGTCGGGTCATACCCAATAACAAGCTTACCGACGCCTTATAAGTATTTAATCTTAACGATTGGTTCGTTAAATAAATACGCGACACTTGGATTTTAGAAAATGTTTTTTTTTTAATATAACCACTTGAGATAAATTATTTGGATAATTTACATTTAATTATTTATAGGTTTAAATAATTATGTTGTGTTATATTTTATAAATTGGTTTGTAAAATACAAGTAACTTAACAATTGCAAGTTTTATTTAACAAGTTTTATAAATACAAAGATATTTTATACAAGTTTATAAAACTTACAATCTTGTTATAAAATATGGGATGGGGGATGTTTTTTGGGACAACCAAGGAATCTCCCGTACTTGCTTTTGGTTGCTTTTAAGAATACACATTTCTCAAGTGCATGCCAGGTTAATATTCCAAGTAATTTTGACTCATGCATTTAGTTATTTGAAAAGAAAAGCTCCTTCTTTCTTACTTGAACTTGCTGGCCAAATTATTCAAGGGAGAAGAGAGGGTTTTAGCTTGCAAATTAAGTTCATTAAGTGTCCAAAAATCCTAACCACATAAAGGAAGGTGTTGGTGATTGAAAGCTTGGGGTATTACTTGCTTGAGGCTTCAAGTTAGAGGCTTTATTCCATCATATTTATCATCCATATTGCTGTCCAAATTCAGCTCCTAACTCATCTTAGAGGAGGTATAATCTTCTTCCTTCTTTTTTATATGAAAGCATTATTTCATAACTTGATAACTATATGGAATTCAATTAAAATGGTTATGCATATAAACTTGTTTTCTTAGTAATTATGCTTCCGCTTGTTATAACTTAAAATGAATTGGTTTCATGATTTTATTAACATTAAGAAACTTGTTATTATGTTGAATTCCATCATCGATTACTTGTGTCTATTTTGTAAAACAGTTATAAAAGTTGCGCATGTATTCTCAGTCTAAAAATATAAAGGGTAAAAAGGCAAATGAAACTCACGCTTATAAATATTGTAAAATAGTTATTAAAACATTGCATGTATTCTCAGCCCAAAAATATATATATTGCAAAAGCATTTAAAAAGGGATTAATGAAACTCACCTAATGTATTTTGTAGTAAAAATACATATGACTATATTGAATAATGCAGGGTTGTCCTCGGATTCACGAACCTATATCATTTGTGTACTTATTAATATACATAATTGTAATCGAATAAGTTTATATATATCTAATTTTATTTGTTATAATAATAATAATAATAATAATAATAATAATAATAATAATAATAATAATAATAATAATAATAATAATAATAATAATAATAATAATAATAATAATAATAATAATAATAATAATAATAATAATAATAATAATAATAATAATAATAATAATAATAATAATAATAATAATAATAATAATAATAATAATAGTAATAGTAATGATATTGTTGATAATGATACTTTATGTTAATGATAATATAACTAAAAAGTGATACTAATACCAGTATTAGTGAAAATAATAATAATTTGTGTTATTTTCGTAGTAACAATAATAATAATAATCACATTCGTAATAATAACAAAAATCATACCTTATATTAATAATAATAATAATACTTTTAATTCATAATAATATTACATAACAATAACTAAAATTATAATACTAGTGATCATATCATCAATTTTAACATAATCATAATTTATAATAATAATAATAATAATAATAATAATAATAATAATAATAATAATAATAATAATAATAATAATAATAATAATAATAATAATAATAATAATAATAATCAATATTAATAATAATAATAATAATAATCAATATTAATAAGGAAACTACCTCACAAAGAAAGAGTCCCAAAAAGAATAAAACTGCCCACGCCCGGGCTCGAACCCTTGACCTCCCGCTTACCCGTCAACAACCTAAACCATCGGACCACTTGTGTTTTTCTGTTTTAAACACTCCCGAATTATATATAATCTAACCATTATCTCGTTCCTATCCCTCTTCATCTTCTTCAATGAATTGAATCCACAAAACACTTTTGATAAACACAACAGAAATTACTCGGTTTGATTCATGAGATTATACGGAATTTGAAACAACTAATAATTATTAATAATTAGATTAGCAAAAAAAAAAATAATAAGAACAATACAGCATCCATCGCTGTTTACTCTTTTTTTTTATTAAAATTGATTTTTCAAATGGTAGCGTTATAGGTAAATGTTATAATACAAAATAGATTAGAAAACATTCATGGAAACGATATAAAACATTAATTTAGCTTGAATCGTAACGGATAATACGAATTTGATTGAAGAACAAATTTGTTGACTTTTATTTTGAAACTTTGACCTCAAATTTGGAATTCGTTATAAAGAATTGGAAGCTAAAATTTTGAAGATAGCTTGAGTAGAAGATTCCTAACCAAACTACATTAATACATTTTTAAAATTCATTTGAACTCGAGGTATTGCAATTTGAGTTTAGAACAGGATACGCGAGTTGTTTCTTTATTTATTTATTTTTTTTTACAGATAAATGCAAAGGAATTTGAGAATTGATAAAGTTGGTGAATGCTGAATGAATCTTTAACAATTAGAACTGATCTGATTTATAAAATGATTTTGAAGTGTAGACTAGTATCACTAGACAAAAGAGAGGACACACACAAAAAAATAAAAAAATAAAAAGGAGATTTCAACATCTAACAGAATTTGGTGTGTAGTGGGTAAATTGAAATTGAAGATGGAATAATCAAAAGACAGAGTCCAAAAGCTCGACCGTGATGTCAAACTGAATGGATTATTTGGGTTATATATTCTATATTTAATTAATTAATATTAATAATTAATATTAATACTAATAACATATATAAAAATACTAATAATATTGATAATAGAATTTAATAATAATCATAATAATATTAATAATACTAATAACAAAATGATACAAATAATAAGTATAATGATAAAAATAATAAAAATATTGATAATAATAGCTTTAAATAAAAATGATAATTTTTAGTATTTAGGTTAATAATGATAGTAATAACTATAAAATAAAAAATAATATTATTATTTATGATAATAATAATAATAATGTAATATTTTAAATTTGTAAGTTTATATGTTTCAACTTTTATATTTATATATAATACATATATCAATATTAGTATTAACATTAATAATAATAATGAAAGTAACAATAATATTGATATATCATTCATATTTTAACTTGTAATTACAAATAATAAATTAACTTTACACTTTATTATATAATAACATTATTAAATATAATATATCATAATATATATTAATAGAATTTATATATAGACTCATAATCATATACTTGTATAATAGTAATTTATTTATTCTAATTATTATTTTACATATTTAATTCCTAATGCTTTTCTTTATTAATTCAAAGTAATATATATATTCCTATTTATTTACACACAATTGTTCGTGAATCGTCGGAAACAGTCAAAGGTCAAATGTATACATGAGCATAGTTCAAAGTTTTTGAGACTTCAATATTACAGACTTTGCTCATCGTGTCGAAATTATGTAAAGATTAAGTTTAAATTTGCTCGAAAATTTTCGGGTCGTCACATAAGACCTATCTATGACATTGTCATATTGGTCATATAAACAAATAATGCATTTCAAAACTCCAATCTAATGGACTTTTGGAATCAATTGACTCTGAGTCATTTGATGTATGCGAGTCATGTTTATGTGAAAAGATGACAAATGCTTCTTTCTCCGATTTAGGTAAAAGAGCTAAAGATCTTTTAGGACTAATACATACTGTTGTATGTAGCCCTTTAAGAACAATGTATAGATTTAGTTAATTTTACTTCATTACATTTACTGATGAGTACAGTAGCTATGATTATGTTCACTTGCTGAAACATAAACATAATGCTATTTTAACATTCAAAAGTATTCCAAAATGAAGTAGATAATCAGCTTGGAAAGACCATTAAAGCACTTTACTCTAATGGAGTAAGTAAGTTTATGAGTCAAGAGTTTTTTGGACCACCTAAAGAATTGTGGGATTGTCTCATAGTTCACTCTACCTTACACACCACAACACGGTGGTGTGTCTGAGTAAGAGGAATCGAACTTTACTTGATATAGTTTGATTTATGATGAGTCTGATTTCTCTACTACCGTCTTTTAGGGATATGCATGAGAGTCTACTGCAGGCATACTCAATGTGATTCCAACTATGAAGGTAGAAAAGACACCATATGAGTTATGGCATGGGAAGAATCCCAAGTTGTCTTATCTGAAAGTTTGGGGTTGTAAAGCGTACGTGAAGCATGACACTTCAAACAAATTAGAACCCAGAACTATCTAATGTTACTTTGTACGATACATAAAGGAAACAATGGGTTACTACTTTTACTACCAAGCTGAAGACAACGTGTTTTCTGTCCGGTCTGCTGAATTCCTGGAAAGAGATCTTCTCTTACAAGAAGTCAGTGGGAGTAAAGTAGATCTTGAAGAAATTCAAGTACTTTAAAGTAACATACATTCAGTAAGCACTAGCAATCCACACGTTGAAACTGAGCGCACTGTTGGTGAGCCAGAACGTGTTACACCTGCACAGTATAGTTCTAGTAGAACTCATCGGCTTATGAGGTTTAATTATCTGATTAATTCAGGTAAACCTCAACTAAGGGATTATGATGAACCCTCTAGCTACGGTGAAGCTATGTCAGATCCAGAATCTAACAAATGGCGAGATGCTATGAAGGCAGAGATGCAGTCCATGAAAGATAATCAAGTATGGGACTTGATTGATCTTCCACCCAATTGCAAAACAGTAGGGAGTAAATGGTTCTTCAAAAAGAAGGCTGACATGGACGGTAATGTAAACACTTTTAAGCCTCAGTAGGTGGCAAAAGGTTATACTCAAACTCATGGAATTGATTATGAGGAAACTTTTTCATCAGTCGCGAGCATTAAATCCATTAGGGTACTTATTGCCATAGCTGCTTTTCATGATTATGAAATATGGCAAATGGATGTCAAAACCGCTTTCCTAAATGGCGACCTAAGTGAGGATGTTTATATAGTTCATCCGGAAGGGTTTATGAATCCTAAGCATCCTAATAAAGTATGCAAGCTTCTAAATGAGACGACCCATCCTAATCCATAAGGACGAATACAATAACATATGATTACATTGCGAGGTATTTGACTTCTATATGATACATTTTACAAACATTGCATTCATTTTTAAAAGACAAACTTTCATTACATCGAAAGTTGATAGGCATGCATACCATTTCATAATATCCAACTATAAATGAACTAATCTGTCATTTGCTTAATCATAATCTTTAATGAACTCAACGACTTGAATGCAACGTCTTTTGAAATATGCCATGAATGACTCCAAGTAATATCTTTAAAATGAGCAAATGCACAGCGAAAGATTTCTTTCAATCCTGAGAATAAACATGCTTTAAAGTGTCAACCAAAAGGTTGGTGAGTTCATTAGTTTATCATCAATTTTCATTTCCATCATTTTTAATAGACCACATGATTTCATATTTCCATTTCTCATAAATATCATGCATGCATATAGCCATCTACATAAAAATCATTCATATGGATTGAACACCTGGTAACCGACATTAACCTTAATGCATAGAATATCCCCACAGATATCTCGTCTGTATTATAATAATCTCGAAGTACTAAAGCCATCCATAAACATGAATGGGGGTTTTTAGGCCCAATAGATCTATCTTTAGGTTTCACGTTAATTAGGGGCCATTTCCCTAATTCTTAGGTTACCAGACTTGAAGGGCGATATTCGATTTCGATAATCTAACCATAGAATGTAATTTCGATTACTTGTGTCTATTTCGTAAAACATTTATAAAAGCAGCGCATGTATTCTCAGTCCCAAAATATATACTGCAAAAGCATTGTAACGACCCGACCCGTTAATCCTTCCAAAAACGTGCCATAAAAAAAATTCTGGGACAGTACATCTGGACGGCGTCCAGTTATCTGGACAGCGTCCAGTTGTGAAAGACTAGACGGCGTCCAAGCCTTTTGGACGGCATCCAATTGCACTACCAGCTTCTGATCAGTTTTTACAAAGTTACGCCGGCGGAAAACCCGCTTCCCGACACTTTTAAACCAAAACACTTTCACAATATGTTATAATAATTAAAACTAAGAGTTTTCTATAATAAAACCGAGTTTTACAACCCCGGGCCCACATCGACCCAAATTACAAACCAATGACCATTTCGACCCATTTAGTTAAATTCAAAACATAGACCGAGCATGGAATTGGGGATACGCTACCCAATCCTAATCGAACCAAAAGCAAGTCTTCTAAGGCAACCTAGCCAAGATCTCTAATCCCCACACTTACCCGAGCCGCCACCACGCGAACCTATAAAAATATCAACAACGAGAGGGTAAGCTAATGCTTAGTGAATGTAAAGATACTATACACATACATATGCATAAAATGGCTACTCATCACCAAGCATCAAAATAAACACATACCGGCTTCGCATGGTAAACAAACTATAAAGAGCACATACACAAAGTAGCTACACGCTACGTAATCACCAAGCTAATGCCACAAGATTAGCTACAACACAACGATAAGTATATACGCGTATATAACAAATATAATCAACAATAACGATAAGGTTAACCCCTTAACCCAAACCACATGAAGGTCGGCCGAACTACCCGAGCCTTAGTGAATTCGCACAACCCGAGATTCATTTCCTTCACCACTTCTACAACCGAGGTTGGCCGAACTACCCGAGCCTTAGTGAATTCGTACAACCCGAAATTCACCACCCCAAGATGACCGAAACAACCCGAGTCATCATGATTCCGCACTAACCGAGATTCATTTCCTCAACAACAAATGCTAGCAACCCATCGCCATAAAGGGTTATCCAAAACGCTAGCCAATTCACAACACCAAGGGTAAAACCCACAACGCATAAGCGTATCACATGGACCCAAAGCACAAGGTCCATTCTCCCACACGAACATAGAGTAAACTCGAACAAGGGTCACCATACACACACGCACCCATTTTACACATACACATGTGCATAGTAAATTTACACTTACCTTGAAGTCTTGATGGACGCCAACCAAAAACCGCAAACGCCAATGGAACGTACCTATTCCATTATCACATGACAAATAACACAATTAGGGTGGATTTACAAACCAACCCAAATCGACAACTAGCGCAATTTCGACCCAAATGCACTTCCAAGCACCAACCGCGCCCAAACTAACCAATATTCACTAACACGAATGAAAATGGTCCTAACATACCAATTAAGCCCGAACACAAGTGTTAAACACTCGTCTTGCCCAAAATGACACCAAACCCTAATTTTGACCCATTTCAAAATTAGTCAACCAAATACTCCCAAAAGGGTTCCAACACTTCCATAATCACTAAACCTAGTGATTAAACCCATTATCAAAGCCTAATCAAGGCCAAATTGTCAACCAACCCAAAACCCGCCAAGTGACAAGAATAACTAGTCACCCTAAACCCATTTCATCATCTAAGAGGGTTTCACAACTAATCAAGCTCAAACCCTAACTTGAATATCAAATCTAACAAATGAAATTCGGAGTTTGAATTTACCAATACTACCACAACGTAGCTAGGAGCGAGATGAAGAACTTTGAAACCCGAGCTTTGGCGAGAATCCGACTCCTTCCTCTCTAAATCAAGCTCTCTCTCTCTAAACTCGTACTCTCTCACTAGAACAAGATGAGAGGGTTTGTGTGGGTGATAGTGGAGCAAATGAGGCTCCTAGAACTGATCTTGTGGCCTTAACTCGTTCCAAATGTGAAAATACCATTTTGCCCCTCTAAATATCTTTAAGTAAAACAGCTGGCCCGTCAGTTATGTTGGACGGCGTCCCAAATATTGGACGGCGTCCAACTCTTCTTTGCTGGACGGCATCCCGAATATTGGACGGCGTCCCAATTAACTGAAACTGAAACAGGGTCTTACAACTCTCCCCCACTTAAACATGATCGCGTCCTCGCGATCTGTGCCACTTAACAGAACAGACCACACTCAACGGTCCTCAAACGTAAGTTCCAGTCCGACTTTCCTAGGCAATTCTTCCCAATGGATCACCTTTAATAACTAAAATCGTCACTCGCGATTTATCAAATCACAATCCGAGCACTAAAACCTTACTCATTCCCTCACCTCGGGAACAACTCAACCAATCTCGAACCGAGATATCAACCCTTTAGTGTACCCGTACCAAGTACAATGCTAAAGCAACCACATACCAACATAAGGTCAACCGTCTAAACCGACGAAGACCGAAACAAAAGCGGATCCTTACGGATAACACCAATCACTAAACATCCCTCGTAGTGCGCAATACGACCAATACGCAACTAACGTAACATCATAACAATCGGCTAAAACCGACAGCGCCCCAAATGACCATGGTAACGCTAATCCCAAGGAGTACAACATTGACTATTGTCACACCCGTGACAACATGTGAGCGAAACACGGCTATCGCATCACTACTTCCACAACATGGTCCTTACGACCCCACCATCGGTGTATAAAACAACCGATAGATCACACAACATGGCCGAAATAACTCTAGCCTAAACACATATGGAGGATGGTCGAAACAACCCGAACCTTAGTGAATTCGCAACAACCCGAAATTCACCAATCCAATCCATATTTCCCACAAAAAAATGACCGCACAACCCGAGTCATCGTGAATACGTGCAAACCGATATTCACTACCTCCACCACATAGTATAACCGAGGATGGCCGTACAACCCGAGCCTTAGTGAATCCGAACTACCCGACATTCACTACCTCAAACTATGAGTCCAACCAACAGGGACAATCATACAACTCGAAACATTGTGAATACGAACAACCCGATATTCACGTCCCAAAACACACACAAGGAATGGTACTCGCATTTCCCACCGATACTCACATTTCCCGATAATGTTATACCATGCCGATATAACACTACTCCCATCACAAATATCCATTAGTATACTTAACACCGCGTACACTAATTCCTTGGGTGGCATCTTAACACGTCGATGCTTCACTCCGAGTGGTGTCTTAGCACATCGACACTACACCCATGATGAAGTCAGCGGACCCCGAAGGTCATGCTTCACCAATATGACACTACTCCCATGATGAAGTCAGCGGACCCCGAAGGTCATGCTTCACCAATCAACGCCCTTTTTGGCCTCGAACAACGAGTAGCGTAACACCGCGCTCTACTACGCCATAGTGAATCCTAACGGATACCACTAACCACTCACACAATCGAGCAAGAACCACTTATATCAAACATAGGTACAAAACAATGATTCTCTAGAAGAGAATCCGACACACACACATCCCTTAATCGAGGGATTTCACCTTGCTCGCCAAACACGTCCATTATCTCTCAACGAGATTTACCACATTACCACCTCGATGATAATTCAAATCCAAAATCATAAGTACAATTTAACCGAAATCGTACTCTACCACAAATCGATCAAAACTAGGTCCCAACACAAATTTCGGATCAACTAAAAGCGTCATCCGAAATATCACACTAAAACCTCCTCGTGCGGGAGTATAACTCCCCCACTTGGAACTACGTTCCAAAACCGCATCTTGTACAACCGTACAATGCTACCAAATGTAGACTTTACCAATAATTGGGTTCACACGACCCATCACCAAATCTTGCTCCAACCTTGATCATACTAAGGATTTCAACCAATCCTTAAAACACTTCGAACGAAAAGTGTACCGCAAATTACACAAACTTTAATCCCGCAATCATCCAATTGCTTTAGTTTGTCAAATTTCACCCGATCACTCATGTACCTAAGGGTTTCACTTCGGTACCCTAAGTACAACGTAACCGCAACACAAAATCAGAGTCGAACACCATGCTAGTAGGTATAAAACACCTAATGTCGCGTCACGTAGACTCCTTTACCAACATACATCGAGATCCAAAACACTCGATCTCAAGGATTCCAATCCACCCGACGAACCTCATGGTTCATCACTTCAACACGAGAGTGAACACGCTCTAACATCCGAACACCAAAGCCCATACCCATGGCTTGGTATAAACACTCTACAAATGTTAAGGAATGCTTGGTTATACCAAACCTTACGCCCTTCGCCGACAATCAAAACGTCCCCCTAGGGTACTTTCATTAGGAACGTCACCCATAACAATATGCACAACACGGAGCATTAACAAACCCGAACTCATCGGCACAAAATAAATAATCAAAGGACGTATCTATTAAAACGAAACGTACCTTAATGTCTCCTTGCGACATTCACCGCCGCCAACTCGGGACAATCCGGCTTGTGATGTCCCTCTTTATGACAATAGTAGCACATTCCGTCATCACTTCTCGGCATTGTGCATTCCCATAACTTGTGGCCCCTAACACCACAACTGAAACATCTAGGAGCATTAGAACTCGGCAAACCTTCCTCCATGTTACCCATACTCGCACTCGCACCCTTAGTTTTCTTACTTGGAGCACCACACGAATCAACCCTTCTCTTACTTGAAAGCTCCCTAACCTTTGATCGCGAATAAGATTCGAAACCCCTAGCCATGTTAAATAACTCCGCAAACGAGTTCACTTGGCCTACGCTAATTTTGCCCTGCAACTCATCATTCAAAGTCCGATAGAAATCTTCCATTAACATCCGATCATTCCCAATATTCTCCGGGCAAAAACGAGCCTTCGACATAAAGGTCGTCTTTAGAGTATTCTAGTCCATCGATCCTTGTTGCAAATTTTGCAACTCATTTCACATTTCCGACAAATCGGCTGAAGTCCGGAACTCCTCGAAGAATTCCTTCTTAAAATCGCCCCATGATAATGCCATAAACGGTTCACCACCGACAACATCAATCTTACCATCCAACCAATCCTTGGCCCTCCCCCGCAACAAGCTAGTAGCAAGTCTCGTCCTTTTCTCGGGAGGGCACTCAATAGTACGAAAACACCCTTCGACATCCGAGATCCAAGTTGTGCTTACCAAAGGATCAAGCTTCCCGTCATACATCGGAGGTTTAGTCCTCATGAAGCTCTTAAGACAACGCTCCATTTCACTACTACCCCAAAATTCGGAATACCTCATATCTATTCTTTCTTCCAACGCACTCATTTGCTCCGCGACGGAGGCCGCAACTCTAGTATTAAACTCCTCGGCATTCATCTCGATCTCGTTTCGCGTCATCATTCTAAAGAATGCAAAACGATTAGTCCACAAACGTATAAAACCACATGCACAACACCGCCCCATCTTGCTCAACATTCGTCGTACATCGCTCGTTAGACACGATTTGCACCCGTAATAAGGTTTGCAAGTCCTTATTACGCACACACGCCGTATCAACTCGTTAGTACAACGACCGCCTCGCTTGATGATATAAACAAACACAAACAAAATTCTACGCGATACAAGCACACGCGAGAATTATTATCACAACACAATAATATGTTAATAATATCCGCATTACTAATATAAACGTTAGTCCACCTACAAATAAGGCACTAACTACAACCTATTCTGACCCGTACTCCTACAAGTCCCGCAACAATTAAGCACACACAAAAGTCTAAGTCTAGGCACCTATCTCAAGTCACCTAAATCCCTTAGACCATGCTCTGATACCACTTGTAACGACCCAACCCGTTAATCCTTCCAAAAACGTGCCGTAAAAAAAATTCTGGGACAGTACTTCTGGACGGCGTCCAGTAGTCTGGACGGCGTCCAGTTGTGAAAGACTAGACGGCGTCCAAGCCTTTTGGACGGCGTCCAATTGCACTACCAGCTTCTGATCAGTTTTTACAAAGTTACGCCGGCGAAAAACCCGCTTCCCGACACTTTTAAACCAAAACACTTTCACAATATGTTATAATAATTAAAACTAAGAGTTTTCTATAATAAAACTGAGTTTTACAACCCCGGTCCCACATCGACCCAAATTACAAACCAGTGACCATTTCGACCCATTTAGTTAAATTCAAAACATAGACTGAGCATGGGATTGGGGATACGCTACCCAATCTTAATCGAACCAAAAGCAAGTCTTCTAAGGCAACCTAGCCAAGATCTCTAATCCCCACACTTACCCGAGCCGCCACCACGCGAACCTATAAAAATATCAACAACGAGAGGGTAAGCTAATGCTTAGTAAATGTAAAGATACTATACACATACATATACATAAAATGGCTACGCATCATCAAGCATCAAAATAAACACATACCGGCTCCGCATGGTAAACAAACTACAAAGAGCACATACACAAAGTAGCTACACGCTACGTAATCACCAAGCTAACGCCACAAGATTAGCTACAACACAACGATAAGTATATACGCGTATATAACAAATATAATCAACAATAACGATAAGGTTATCCCCTTAACCCAAACCACATGAAGGTCGGCCGAACTACCCGAGCCTTAGTGAATTCGCACCACCCGAGATTTATTTCCTTCACCACTTCTACAACCGAGGTTAGCCGAACTACCCGAGCCTTAGTGAATTCGTACAACCCGAAATTCACCACCCCAAGATGACCGAAACAACCCGAGTCATCATGATTCTGCACTAACCGAGATTTATTTCCTCAACAACAAATGCTAGCAACCCATCGCCATAAAGGGTTATCCAAAATGCTAGCCAATTCACAACATCAAGGGTAAAACCCACAACGCATAAGCGTATCACATGGACCCGAAGCACAAGGTCCATTCTCCCACACGAACATAGAGTAAACTCGAACAAGGGTCACCATACACACACGCACCCATTTTACACATACACATGTGCATAGTAAATTTACACTCACCTTGAAGTCTTGATAGATGACAACCAAAATCCGAAAATGCCAATGGAACGTACCTATTCCATTATCACATGACAAATAACACAATTAGGGTGGATTTACAAACCAACCCAAATCGACAACTAGCGCAATTTCGACCCAAATGCACTTCCAAGCACCAACCGCGCCCAAACTAACCAATATTCACTAATACGAGTGAAAATGGTCCTAACACACCAATTAATCCCGAACACAAGTGTTAAACACTCGTCTTGCCCAAAATGACACCAAACCCTATTTTTGACCCATTTCAAAATTAGTCAACCAAATACTCCCAAAAGGGTTCCAACACTTCCATAATCACTAAACCTAGTAATTAAACCCATTATCAAAGCCTAATCAAGGTTAAATCGTCAACCAACCCAAAACCCGCCAAGTGGCAAGAATAACTAGTCACCCTAAACCCATTTCATCATCTAAGAGGGTTTCACAACTAATCAAGCTCAAACCCTAACCTGAATATCAAATCTAACAAATGAAATTCGGAGTTTGAACTTACCAATATTACCACAACGTAGCTAGGAGCGAGATGAACAACTTTAAAACCCGAGCTTTGGCGAGAATCCGACTCCTTCCTCTCCAAATCAAGCTCTCTCTCTCTCTCTCTCTCTAAACTCTTACTCTCTCACTAGAACAAGATGAGAGGGTTTGTGTGGGTGATAGTGGAGCAAATGAGGCTCCTAGAACTGATCTTGTGGCCTTAACTCGTTCCACATGTGAAAATACCATTTTGCCCCTCTAAATATCTTTAAGTAAAACAGCTGGCCCGTCAGTTATGTTGGACGGTGTCCCAAATATTGGATGGCATCCAACTCTTTTTTGCTGGACGGCGTCCCAAATATTGGACGGCGTCCGAATTAACTAAAACTGAAACAGGGTCTTACAAGCATTTAAAAAGGGAGCAAATGAAACTCACGATACAATATTTTGTAGTAAAAATATTCATACGACGATAGTGAACGATGCAGGGTTGGCCTCGGATTCACGAACCTATATCATTTGTATATATATTAAAACTTATACTCGTAATCGAATAAATCTATATATTATTATTAACGATGTATTTGTTATATTTAATAATTTATAATTTTAATTATTTATTTATATATTTTCATTTTATATATAGAAATATTAATATAGTTAAGTGATGTAATTTAAATATATTTTTGTATATATATAATCTTTGTTTTTATACTTATATCTTAACTACTGTGACGACCCGAAAATTTTCGACCAAATGTAAACTTAATCTATATATGATTTCAACACGATAAGCAAAGTCTGTAATGTTGAGTCTCAAAAATGTTGGAACTATATTCATGTAATCAATTACCCTTTGACCATTTCCGACGATTCACGAACAATTGTGTGTAAATAAATAAATATATATATATATATATATATATATATATATATATATATATATATATATATATATACATATATATATATATATATAGCTATACAAAAATAAATAAGAATATATACAATATTTTGAATTAACAATGTACACCTAATCAATTAGAATTAATAATGTAAAATAATAATTAGAATAATTAAATATATATATATATATATATATATATATATATATATATATATATATATATATATATATATAATATATATATGATATTATTATGAATCTATATATATGATTTTTATAAAGAATTATTATTACATTGTAAGGTACAAATAATAAATATTCAATATATGTAATTATATATATATGTGTTATATAATTATTAAATATTACATGATTACTAAATTGTAATATTAATATATTTAAGTACAATCTAAAAATAAATGTTATATTATTTACCTTCATTATTAATATTAGTATTAATATTAATATTAATATTAATATTAATATATTTTTTATTTAATATAATATATAGAATTGATATATTAAATTTGTTATATCATTATAATTAGTATTAGTATTATTATTATTATTATTATTATTATTATTATTATTATTATTATTATTATTATTATTATTATTATTATTATTATTATTATTATTATACCATTTGTATAGTTAATATCATTATTATTCTTTGGTATCATTATACTAATTATTAATATAACTATTATTAGTATTATTATTATTATTTATTAATATTATTAATATAATAATTAATATAATATTAATTATTTATTAATATTAAATTATATAAAATATAAAATCAAGGAAATTCGTACAAGTTGTTACATGTTACAATCAAACTATTTTAGAATCTGCTTTTTGTCTACAATCTGGTACAATTCGATTCCTTTTAATCACGTAACAACAAATTTTGTTGAAGGTCTTAATCTGTTATAATTCTTTTTATTTTTTTATTTTTTTCCTCTGTTTCTTGATTGAACTATTCGACCACCATTACTATAAATCAAACGAATACTCATAAGAATAAGAATACCAGTCGAATTTTTACCCTTCATATCAACTACAACAACATTAAACAAATTTCCAATTGAAAATTCAAACAGAAAGCTCGATATTTTCTGTATTGAATTCAAATCATCAAAAGCCCGATTTCATATCAAAATCAAAAATGTATAAATGTAAAGTTGTTAGAAATCGTTCATTTAAACTGTCTGTAAAGTTTCATATTCCAATTCCTCATAACGAATCAAAATTTTGAGGTCAAAGCTTATTTTTCAAAAAGTCAAAACTGTGTTCTTGAATCAAATTGAAGATTTACAAATCTTTTCTGTTGAAATTAATAGTTCATAAACTATAGATCATTTAAAACCTTTTTCATGTTATAATTATAACCTAAAAATGTCCAAAGATTTAAATCAAGTTTTAAGTTATTTTTTTTATTCGCGAAGAACAACTGCTACTGCATAATTTTTTTTTAATTTCTGTTAATTCAATTTATCACAACAAATTGTTTTGTTCTTATTACAAGTCATAAATAACTTGTTAAACTCGCTGTGAGAATTGGTTTTAATTTTTGGTCAATGTAATTCATGAAGAAGAAGAAAAGAGAGTGAAAACAGAAATACGGGTTAAGAAAATTAGAATCTGATAATATTTAGAAAATACAAACTGGAGGAATGGTTAAGGGATAGTGTTGGGTTTCGAGAGGTCGTGGGTTCAAGTCCCGGCGTGGACAGCCATTTATTTTAAAAACTATTTGTGAGGTAGTTTCCTTTTCTTTTATTTTTATTATTATTTTTATTATTTTTATTATTATTATGAATATTAATGTTATTATTAGAAGTATAATAATAATAATTATTATTATTATCACTTTCATTATTATTACTATTGTTGTTATTATTATTGTTATTGTTATTATTATTATTATTAGTAATATTACTAAGTATTAGAATTATAAAAACTATTAGTATTATTATTATTAAGTATTACGAACATTAGTTGTTACTATTATTAGTATTACTAATACAAGTATTAGTACCCTTTGTTATTATTATCACCATAACCCTAATTACAATTATGAATATTATTATTATTAATATCCTTATTATTAGTATAAGTATTATTATTATGATTACGATTATTATTATTATTATTAACAAAAGTATTTTTATTAAGATTACTATTAAATTGATATAATTATTATTATTATCAAGTAATAGGTATTAATATCAAAAGTTAATATTTTCAGTATCATTATTATTAAATTATTATTTTTATTAAAAACTACTGATACAATCATTATTATGAGTTTTATTATTAAAAATTATCATTAACATTCTTATTAACAAAATTATAAATAATATCATCATATTTATTAAGTATTATCACTATTAATGTTACAAATATTATCATAGTATGACTAAAGTACCGTTTTAACAAATAAATAATATATATATATATATATATATATATATATACATATATATATATATATACATATATATATATATATATATATATATATATATATATATATATATATATATATATATATATATATATATATATATATATATATATATATATATATAGTTAATACATATAACACAATAAATTTAATATTTTATATACAAAATGAATATATGAATATATATATATATATATATATATATATATATATATATATATATATATATTATTAATATAAAAATGATATAACTAAAAATATATATATATATATATATATTCGTTCGATTACAACTATGTATATTAATAAATATACAACTAATATAGGTTCGTGAATCCGAGGTCAACCTTGCACTTGTTCAGTGCCGTCATATGCATTATTGCTACGAAATACAGTTTTGTGAGTTTCATTTGCTCCCTTTTTAAATGCTTTTGCAATATATATTTTTGGGACTGAGAATACATGCGCTGCTTTTATAAATGCTTTACGAAATAGACACAAGTGATCGAAACTACATTCTATGGTTGGATTATCAAACCGAATATGCCCCTTTTTAGCTTGGTAGCCTAAGAATTGGTGTTTATTATAATTGCCACCAATTGACGCGAATCTTAAAGGTAGATCTATGGGCACTAACAAGCCCCAGTCAGAGAATTTGAACTGCTTTAGTACTTCGATTTATCATGTCCGATGTGAGTCCCGGAATGATGGGGATATCTATATGCATCATGTTAAGGTCAGTTACTAGGTGTTCACCATATGAATGAATTTTAATTCGCGAGTTACGCGTGACAATATATGAAATCTTGTGATCTATTAAAATGATGAAAATGAATTATTAATAAACTAATGAACTCACCAACCTTTTGGTTGACACTTGAAAGCATGTTTATTCTCAGGTATGAAAGAAATCTTCCGCTGTGCATTTGCTCATATTAGAGATATTATTTGGAGTCATTCATGACATATTTCAAAAGACGTTGCATTCGAGTTGTCGAGTTCATCAAGATTATTATTAAGTCATTTATAGTTCGAATATTATGAAATGGTATGCATGCCTGTCAACTTTAAATGTAATGAAAGGATGTCTTTTAAAAACGAATGCAATGTTCGTAAAATGTATCATATAGAGGTCAAGTACGTCGATGTAATCATATGTTATTGTATTCGTCCTTTTGGATTAGGACGGGTCGTTTCATGTGGTATCAGAATGGTGGTCTTAGCAAACCAGGTCTGCATTAGTGTGTCTAACTGATAAGTCGTTCGGATGCATTAGTGAGTCTGGACTTCGACCGTATCTGCATGTCAAAATTTTTGCTTATCATTTTTGTCGGAAATTGCCCGTTTATTATTCTTAGTCTAGACACATCTTATTGCATTGATTGCATGAATAGTGTATAGACAAAATCCATATCTTAGCGTATCTGCTAAATCATATCATAGCGTATCTGTTACTGTTAACTTTGCCTGACATATTCCGTAAATTTCTCCGTAATCTACGAAATCTTTTGCGCTATATATATAGATATTCTATGTAATTAGAATACCACCCGATAGCTGGAAAATCATTTCATAACGAAAAATCCTTTATTCAATCCTACGAAATGGAATTCGTCATCAGTTCAAGTCCTTCGGATTCCGAAATGGAATCCCAATCAAGCTCCGAAAGCAGTGTGACCGGAATGGATCAAACAATCAGCCATCATCTATTCTGGATGAATTGGGGATGTGTTCGTAGCCTCCTCATTCATTGGAGACAAGAAGAAGGTGATCCCTTCCATCCATCACATTGCCCTCTTGGCAAAGAACCTGAAGCACTTACCGGCGAACCTGTCCGAAACACTATTTTCTCTCTCATTTCCAGAGTATCTCGTCACGATTATATACTACATCAAATTCTAGATTTTATTTATCCGCTCGTCCGAACCGACAATCACCGCGGTGTAATAGAAGAAGTCAACGAGCTTCGCGCTAGGGTGGTGGCTTTGGAGAATATGGAGCAAAACTTACCAGCTTCAGCAACATCACCGGCACCAACAGTACCACCAACATCAATACCAGTATCACCAACAACCCAAGTTTCAACATCACACGCCTCAACATCTCATTATGTACCTCGAACATAATCATTGTTCTACGAATCGCTCTACATCATCTATCTTCGTTCTACATAACGATTATATAATTTCTAATATTTTAGAGATTATGTATTCTAGTTCTAACGATTAATCAAATGAGATTAATATCATATTAACTCATTAAATCCATGATTACATCTGAAGAAAATATATATGTGTATCTGTTTTCATAAAGATTGTAATTAAAAATTCTTTTGTACAAACTGTTAATGATGAGAATATTTTAACGGGTAGGTAATACCCGAGGAATATTTAGATTTCACATTAATAAGTTACACTGTACATCCTTCGAACCTGATTCAACAGTCAATTACTATCCTACTTACATCCACAGGTATATGTATCCGTTCACCTCAGAATAAACATTTTCATTCAATTTCATATTTGGATTTTGACTTATCAAAATCCAACAAGTGGCATAATGAAGAAAACATTGGACAAAAATAAAATTTGTTAGAAACAACACAAATTAACTATGAGAAATTTTGTTAAGAATCCACGCTAACAAAATCCTAGCTAACTGTTCCTAGCTAACTGTTAATTCCTTATTACATTTTATTTATCGCAATTTAATTATCGCAATTTTAATTCTCGTAATTTTATTTATTGTCATTTAAATTTTGTTATTTATTTTACGCACTTTATTTATCGTCATTTAAATACTGTTATTTACGCATTTTAAATATCGAGACACGTATACAAGGTTTTGACATATCATATCGACGCATCTATATATATTATTTGGAATAACTATAGACACTCTATATGCAGTAATGATAGAGTTAGCTATACATGATTGAGGTTGATTCTACAATAATATATATACTTTAAGTTGTGATCGAGTCTGAGACATGTATACAATGGGTCACGATACGTATTAATTAATTCAAAAATTATATATTAAACTACATATGAATTATTGAAGTACTAACTGTGGACTATTAACTGTGGACTATCAACGATTGGACAATTAAAAATGAATTAAAATATTGATTATAACATATGAAATTAAACAATTCTTCAAGTTTGCCACTTGATTTCACCTTAAACCTCAATTGTATCTTGACGATTAAAATCTGCGTTCAAACCTTTCATAATTCTTGAAAACACCTCAATCGAGATGATGAACCAACCGCACTTCATCTATGGAATAAAAGATTGATACATATAGTTATGCACCTGAAAAACTCTTGGAAACTAAGTAAACGTTTAACACGTATCTGTGCTAGCTCCTTTGGCATTGTTATTACCGAAAATAACACTGAAATTCTTTTTCAAATTAGCCAATTTTGTCACAGCTTTAGCAAGTCAACTTCGACTTTTCGTTCGAAACAACCTTATTATAACTTTGATATATATGCGTGCTCTTTTATTGTTACCGGGGAACCTTTTATATTCCACCATATTACCATCAGTGTTTAATCATCTAAAAACACAATTCCCTTGAAACCACCTCGGATTGATAACCGATGATTCAGATATGGTAGCATTAAATGCAGAGGAAACAGCAAAATTGTAGATGGTCTAAACGGCCAAAAGTTTGATAATAAAGAATGGAATGTTGGGAACGCTCGATAGAAAATTTAGTACTGAAAAACAGATTGAGCTAACCATGAAGGAGACCAAGGACAAATACAAAGACCAAACCCTATATTCAAAGAATCCAGGTAATTTTGGATCCGATGAAATCTTTAGAAAATATCCTGCTCCGTATTCATGTTAAAATCTTGCGGAAAATTTTTCCTTATTAACTTTCGAACTTAGAAATTCCAAAATATCATCATTAATATCTTCGATACTTTTGAAGATATTTTCGTAAATATTCTCGTCCGAAATTATATACCTCTTCGTGCTATCTGTAATACATTATATTGGAAATTTCTGTAAAATCTAAGTATAAACTATGAATGAATTTTGAAGTAGTGTTGAGGACTGAAGCATGAGTTAGTATAATATAATGACACTTGATCAACGTGATTATATTACAGTAAGTCATGCTGAGTTTTCTAATGAAACGTGATGATTCACAGACCATAACGTCATCATGTGCCATGTTACACGACTCTTGCATTCTATCTAATTTATAAACATATCAAGAACATATTTTCTTGATAGTCCTATCTTTTCCCTTGAATTCTGATAATTTGACAAGTCAGATTGTACTATTACCAGTTCCTCTTAGAACATAAACTATGTTTATTCGAAACTTCATACCTACAAATTCTGGACCATTATTCGCTTGACTTAAAGTCGGGAAGAGAAAACAAAAGTATGAAACTCTGAAATATAAGAGAGATTATAAAGCCCGATAACAACACATAAATTACAAACTGTGTACATCAATGTTTATATCAACATAAAGACATGGGAGAATTAAAAACACTATAACCCCAAGGGCGAATTAAAAACACTAGTATTGATATTATTATTAAAAGTAATAACAATATTATTATAACAATTATTTTTAATATATTAGTATTACATATTACAGATTATGTAATATAACTATATATTATATATTATATAATAATGAGTATTGAATTTTTATATATATTTTAATAATAATAATATCTAATAATAATGAAGGTATAACAAGTTACATGTTTCCATTTTTATATAATAATATTAATAATATTGATATTGATATTAGTAATAATAAAAGTATTAAAATATTATAATAAATATATTTTTAACTTGTAATTACATTTAATTATTAATATATGATAGCATATGTTGACTATTTAGTATTTATACATTTTATATATTACCATATAATAATAATTACTAATAAGAATTATATATATATATATATATATATATATATATATATATATATATATATATTTACATATTTATTTACACACAATTGTTCTTGAATCATCGGGTAAGGTCCAATGGATAGTTAAGTGTATAAAACGTCGATTTACTTAACTTGTCGATATCCATTTTCAAAGTTATCTATACTCCATAATTTCACTTTCACATTAAATAATATGAAAGCTAAATAGTTATCTTATCAAAAGTCACGAGCATGCAGTGGAAATCAAACAGGAATCTCCAATAACTCTTGTCTAGTTCTCGTTAATTGACACATTGTTCTCACTTGTAGATTACTTTACCAATTATTCCGAATACCGTTAAAAGAGAAAGATTTCTCAAATCAACGTGGACTTCATAACAGAGACCCGTAATCATAACACAATGTAACCAATAATTCAATCATTTGATATTATCTTTTAATTCCCTCTATAAATATATTAAACACATATTGAATCAAATACGCTCCTGTAAAGTATTATACATCAAATACTTTGTTAACGTTTTTAATTAATATAACTATATATTACATATACATATCTATATACACATAAATGTTCGTGAATCATTGGGAATAGTCGAAGGGTTAATTGAACACATAAACATAGTTCAAAATTTTTGAGACTCAACATAACAGACTTTGCTTATCGTGTCGAAATCATATAAAGATTAAGTTTAAATTTGGTCAGAAATTTCCGGGTTCTCAAAGTACCTACCCGTTAAAGAAATTTCGTTTCGAAATTTGATCGAGGTCATCATGGCTGACAATAAGTATGTTTTCATGACGCATACGAGTTGAAAATTAGAGTTTTATCATCAGCGAGTAATTTGAATAAAACAATTCGATTTTGTGAAGAGTACGAGTGAAGTTATAACAAAAGGGTGAAAAGAGTAAATGTAGATTCATCATATCTTTTAACGTACATAGGATTGATTTCTGGAGTTCGAGGGATTTAGAGAAAATCTTCGTAATAAGATTTGGTTCTTCGGTAATTAAGGAAATTAGGATCTTCTTTGATTAAATGCGATAACCTATCACGATTGCTCTGTCAGATTTTTCGCTATAAATCCACTCCCTTCGTTTCTTTATTTCCACAGCTCACCTTCTATTCTTCCTCCCTCAATTCATACTTTAAAGCATTCATCAATATGCTTCATCCAGTTCTGCTTCTTGATATATTCCTAACTTTCATATCTGTCATTCTTCTTTTTCATCTACCGCTGGAAGAATCTATTTACTTCTACTATACTCTTAGTTTTATAGTGTTTTTAGTTCTCTCATGTCTTTATATTGCTATATGCATTGATATATATGGTTTGTAATTTCTAGGTTGTTGTTGGGCTTTATATCTTCCCTTATATTTCAAAGTCCCTGCTTCTGTCTTCTATAATCATTGTCATCCACAGTTAATGCTCTCTCCTATTTGCTGCGATTTATACTCCAATTTCTATTTCGAAGCTTCATTCTTTTGTTTTCTCTTCATGCCATTAAGCACCGCATGTAATGGTCCAGAATTCGTAGATATGAATATCGGAATGAACATAGTTAATGTTCTAAGAAGGGAATTGTAATGGCACGATCTTGGTTTGTCAAATTACCAGAATATCCCGGAAAAAACCGAATCATCAAGAAAAATATTTCCTTGATATGTTTAGAGGTTAGTTAGAATACAAGAGTCATGTAACATGGCACATGATGATGTTATGATCTGTGAATCATCACGTTCCATTTAGAAACTCAGCATGACTTACTGTAATATAATCACGTTGATCAAGTGTCATTATATTATACTAACTCATGCTTCAGTTCTCAACACTACTTCAATAACATTCATATTTTAAGTTCGAATTTTTTCAGAATTTAGAAACAAAAAATAGTTTCCTTTCTGATGTAATACAGATAGCGCGAAGAGATAATTGATTTCAGATGAGAATAGTTATGAAGATATCTTCAGAAATATCGAGGATATTTATAGTGAAAGATACGATGATATCTTGAAATTTCTAACATCGATGGATGATGATGAAGATTTGTCCGTAAAGATTTAGAGTCAGGAGCAAGGTATTCGATAATAACTTTAGCAGACACTGAATCATTTGGATTCTTTGAAGGCAGGTTTAGTCTTTGTGATTTGTCCACGGCCTCCTTCATAGTTTGCTCAATCCGTTTTCCAGTTCTAAACCTTCTCTTTTTCTGAGCTTTGTCAACGCACTATTCTTTATCATCAAGCTTTTGACTGTTAAGGTCATTTACAGTTTTTGCTGCTTCATCAGCATTTTTCAAAATTTCGAGAACTAGTTCGCAGTTTAGGGTGTTTTTCAGAAAATTCACATTCGAAGTATGTAAGTCTTGGAGATAGACGTTATATGTATATATATAACTGTTGGCGTAGAATTACTGTGAAATTTGAGAATAATTATTCAAGCTTTTTGGTATGGCAACTACCATTACAAGATGCAGATGAGTACATGATAGGGTTTCAATGAATAAGTATAGTAATTTTTCGGAGAGGCTTAAAGATTAATGAAGTTGTTGATAAGTTTACTGCTAATGTGGCGAGATATAAAAGGTTCTTCGGTAACAATGATGAAGGGGTAATCGTTATAATAAGGCTTATTCGAATGAACAATTGAAGTTAATTTGATGGAGCTGTGACAAAACTGTCTATTTTGAAAAGGGATTGAAAAGTTATTTTTGGTAATAAATGCCAAAGGATCTGACATGGATACGTGTTAAACTATGACTTTGGTTTCGAGAGTTTATCATGTGCATGACTGTGGGTAACATGTGGTTGGATCATCATCTCGATTGTTCATTATTTGAAGTGTCTTTAGGAATTTCGAGGGGTTTGAACACATATTGTAATCGTTAATATACGTATGATGTTCTAGGATTTTAGATGATACAAATATTTTCCTGGGTTCTATGAATAGAAATGATGTTCTAGCACAGTTTTGAAGTCAAAGTATAGCTTTGAAAGATGTAGGAATCTAAGAGTGATGATACCGTTATATCTCAAATTAAATTATGAGATTTCAAAATCAGAATATGTAATTGAATTTGAATAAGTATGGTTGTTTTGATTTCTATAAAAGAATGTATATTATTGTGAGAGTATGGAGTATAGTGGATGATTTGCTGAATCAGAATCATATTAATTGTGAGTTTATATATCTCTCGGGTATTACCTACCCGTTAAAAAAATTTCACAAGTAATCTTTTGTACTAGAGAATTTTATTACAATTTTTATGAAAATATTAATATATATATTTTCTTCAAATGTAATACAGATTTAATGAGTTAATATCATATTAAGCTCATTTGATTCTCAGCTGGAACTAAAAATGAATAATCTCTAAAACTTTAGAAATTTTGTAATCTTCGTGGATTATCACTTCAACGTAAATGAAATTATGAATCAATACTTCATTATTCATTTTTATTGATATTTACTCGGTGACTGATGTTGGTGTTCGTGGGATTCTTATGAACTTCGCAAGGTACGAATGATGTTGTCTAGAAAGTTTCGAGTACAGTGAAAATGAAAGTATAATATCAAACATGTATTTGAATAGTACACTTGGTTTATTATGACATGGAATTTATTGAATTGAAATAAAGATTGTAATTAACGGTGGTTAAGTTGTTAACGAAAGATGTACATCATAGCATATTAGTAACATGAATTAATCGAGTAGTTTCTACCAGTTAAAATTCACATGTAATAGTTTAGTACGAAAAGATATATTATGGTTTCTAAAATTTATATACATATATATATTATATAAATTCTTGAAAATAATGAGTTAATACTTCATAACTCGTTATTATATCCATAGGTGATTGTGGTGTTGATATCGTTGGTGGTTATGTAACTGATGGAGCTTGTAGTGTTACAGGTGTTGCTGGTGTTGGTAATACTGACGGTGATGCTGGCGGTACAGGGGGTGCTAGTGATGCTGCCGGTACTGTTGATGCTGCTGGTAAACAAGTCTAGCTTGTAATTCGTGCACCATCCTTGTCAGGGTTTTTATTCTTCCATGTATCATCTCTATCCATCCATTCATCTTGGTTTACGACTATGATTAGAATAAATAATCTCTACAACTTTAGAGATTACATAATCACTGTAGAATATTTCTCCGATGAAGTAATGAATTAATACTTCATCGTTTGTTGTTGTTGGTACTCCTTGGTATCTATGGTGTGTGTGATGTTGATGCTTGAGGTACTGATATCGCATATTTCATACGCGTTTTCCTTAGCGATATCGGGCACATTTTGGTCCTTTTGGATACGATTTGCTGTTATTTCGATAAGTGTTGTGAAAGTTCGAGTTCTAAGACCAAGGAGGTGAATTTTGAAGTTATTTGATGGTTTTAGTAATTTTCTATGGAAACGAGTGAAAGAGATTGGTTCGATTCGAGTTTGGTTCGAAAAACGAGTACTTTTATGAGTGTTACAATCCGGATTCAGGAAAAAGGGTCTGGAGCGCCGCTCCAAAACATGGAGCACCGCGACAGTAGTCAGGATTTTCAGTTCGATGGGTTTTAGAAATCAAAAGATGAGTTTTCAATTATATGGAGCGCCGCTCCATATTTGGAGCGCCGCTCCACCTTCAGTCGGTTTCAGAATTTCACCTATCTAAAGGCCGAATTTATACCCTAATTTATCATTATTGCATCCAGATGAATTCCAGCAGCTTTTTGAAGAAAAAGGGTGATTTTTGGGGAACCCCAAGATCATTCTAACACATCAATCATTCCGGAAACGCGTCTCGATCCGTTCATCATTCATGAACACAATTTTCATTAGGTTTAATTCTTATCATCATTATGAATACTCTTAATTATTTATTTGTGATTTTGGTTTTAGCCATGGTTGACTAAGCATTTAAATGTTTGTTTAGATTGAATATTCGTATGTGTTTGGATGATACTTTAATGTTTGATTTGATTAATGCATGATAATTATGAGTTTTGATTAAGAACCATTCTTGTGAATGTTGATTATTGTTACTAGGTTGATTAGTGATCTTGTTTGAACAAAGGGAACCCTGTTTCAATTTAGTACACTAGTTTTCAATTGATTTGTCTTAACCAATTGGGTGTTTACTGGACCAAGGGGGTAAACCGGGTAACAAATATTAAACGAAATAGGGGTGAATTGTGTGGAGCGAACGCGTAACCAATTGAATCTTAATCTTATAATTAGTTAATTACTAAGTCACAAACGAAAGAGGTCTTTGGTGAAAGGGAACCCTAAGCCAATAAATCCAAGTTTGACGTGTTTGCTAAAAGAGAACTCTGGGTAAACCGACTCTGTAGTTGCATGTATTGATAAATTGAACTAGAGCTTAATAACAAATCATCTGACACTGCGAATAGGAGATCTAGACGAACAGTCTTTTATCTATTGAATTCAAATATCTTTACTTTTCGTTGAGTCTGCATTTATTTCTTATAAACTTAAAAACATAAAAATATTGTCTTTTACTTGTAATCAATCTTTGATTTGGCTAATCGTTAAATAACCACAAAACAAACTATCTCTTACTTTCGATTTTCATAGATTAACTTAGTTTATTTTATTAGTTGCAATCTTAATTCTCACGTTTAAAACTGTCCTTGGAACGATTTCGGAATTACCAATTTTATACTATTGCACGATCGGGTACACTGCCCGTTAGTGTGTAGTAATTTTTAAACCGGCATTTTCCAAGATAAATTATATACTAGATTTTACACATCAAGTTTTTGGCACCGCTGCCGGGGACAGTTGTGTCGAAAATTAAGATTGTTATCTAATTGTTCTTAGTTTAGTTTTAGTTATAGTTTATTATTTCTTTTCATTTATTCTCAGTTGAATCGGTGTGTTTAATCAGTTGTTAGTTGTGATTTCGCAAATAACAGGTAGTGCATGCCACATACGCGTTCTTCTAATTCTCCGATTCTTCAACCATTTGCAGAACCCGAAAGAGAGTTATTCAGAGCGTTAAGTCAAGAGCAACAGTCTACGGTGGATTCAACTTTTTCTTCGAGTGCTAATATAATTAATTTTGGTAGTAGTTCTGAGACTGTGGTGCCCGATACACCACCTGAAATCGGAGAAGAAGAAGAATCTTACATTTCATTAGATATTTTCGAGACTGAAGATATGGCTGACCAAGCTGATCAACCAAATCGTCCTCAGACTATGGCGGAAAAGTTGAAGGCCACCCGAGGGGGCCAAGGTAATTCGATTACTCAACCGAACATCACTCAGCCTTTTCAAATTACAGGTCCGATTCTGAGTTTGATTTCTTCTGGCTGCCAATTTCATGGCAAGGATAGTGAGGATGCTAACGAGCATCTTCGTATTTTCAATGATGTTTGCAACCTTTTCAAGCTGCATGAGGTTGCCGATACTTCGATCAAGACGAGGCTTTTTCCCTGGACTCTTAAGGGAGAAGCTAAAAGATGGTTAGATAAGCAACCGGAAGGAGCGATTACCTCTTGGGATACGTTGGTAGATAAGTTCTTATCAAAGTTTTTCCCTGCGTCTCGAGCTGCTAGACTTCAAGCAGATATTTCACAAATCAGACAAAAGAGCAGCGAGACATTGTTTGATGCTTGGGACCGTTATTCTAATATGTTATGCTCGTGTCCGCAATACGGGTTGAATGATTTACAAAAGGTCCAGATTTTCTATAAGGGGTGTGACATACCAACTCGTCAGAGTATTGATCAAGCAGCAGGTGGGACTTTGATGGATAAAACAGAAGAAGAGGCTCTAGAGATTATTGAAAAGCAAGCTGCTTACACTCACGAATGGCATCAAGATCATGAGTCAACTCGTTCAGCGTCAGTTAAGAGAACCGAAACCACTGGTGCGTATAATGATTATGGGTCTATTAATGCTAAGTTAGACAAATTTGGTAGACACTTGGAGAAGTTGGAAAAGGACATGCATGGTATTAAGGTTGGTTGTGACTTTTGCGGGGGGTTACAGAACAACAATCAGTTTCAGGGACATGCGCAGTTTAATAGGAATTTCAACAATCCCTATAATCCTCAAGGTAATCAAGGTTCGAGGTTCCAGCCAGGTTCTAGTGGAGGATATCAACAGCAAGTTCCCGGGTATTTTAGAAACCCCAAGCCGAAGAGAAAAAGTTCAACCTTGAAGCTATGATCGAAAAGCTTGTGATGTCTCAAACTCAGCTTGTTACTACTGTTACTCAAAACAATGAGAAGAATGATCAAATGTTTCGAAATTAACAAGCAGCTATTCAGAATTTGGAGAAACAAATTGGTCAACTTGCTAATCAGAATAATGAGAGGAAACCGGGGGAGTTACCGAGTAATACAGATAATAACCCGAAGAATGGGAACGTTAATGCTATCACCACCTGAAGTGGTTTAGCATATGATTCACCGCGGAAGCCATATGAGTATGATTTGCGAGTGCTGTTGGTTAAGGATATTGAGCCGGTTGTTCTTAGTGAACCGGAGGGGGAAAAGGAGTCGGAACATGTGATTGAGAAAGTTGTGAGGGTACCAGAAACTGTTACTGCTAAACCGGTAGTTAAAGAGTATCAACCACCACTCCCATTCCCAAGGAAGCAGAGATTGGAGAAGCTGGAGGCAGAAAAGTCCAAGTTCATGGACTTGATTAAAAAAGTTAACATAAATTTGCCTTTTATTGATGTGATTGCATGTATGCCCAAGTATGCAAGGTTTCTTAAGGACTTTCTAACTAACAGGAAGAAGCTGAAGAACGTGTCTTCAGTCAGGCTGAATGCCGCATGCTCAGCGGTAGTTGCAAACAAGCTTCCCGAGAAGCTTGAGGATTCTGGGAGTTTCACTATCCCTTGTTTACTGGGTAATTTGGATTGTATGAGGGCGTTGTCAGATTTGGGGGCTAGCATAAATTTAATGCCCTATTCTATTTACTTAAAGCTAGACCCCGGGGAGTTGAAACCTACGCGTATGGCTATTCAGCTAGCTAACCGCTCCATTAAATTCCCTCGTAGAATTATAGAGAATATTCTAGTTAAGACCGGGTCATTGGTTTTCCCGGCCGATTTCATGGTGTTGGATATGGAAGTGGATGAGAGGATTCCACTGATTTTGGATCGGCCATTTTTAAATACGGCTAGATGTATCATTGATGTTTATGGCCAACAGTTGACCCTTAGGATAGATGATTTGCATGCAACTTTCTCAATCGACCAAGCTTTAAAATACTCTGCCTACACTGATGATACATGTTATTTTCTTAACACTGTGAATGTTCAGTCTGAGTTTTTGCAGGAATTCATAGAGTTACAGGGTTCAGGAGAATGTTTATTGGTTGAAATTGATGAAGAGTTGCAGGTTGAGGAGGTGGATATTTTGACCACCTTGATGGAAAACGGCTATGAGCCGACTGATGAGGAGTTCAAAGAACTTGAACGTGATGCGGATTACCGGAGCAAGTCTTCAATTGAAGAACCTCCCGAGTTAGAATTGAAGCCATTTCCAGATCATTTGGAATACGCTTATTTGCAGAAGGAATCGAAGCTACCGGTAATTATTTCTTTTTTTCTTACTACAGGTAAGAAAACTGAGCTTGTAACCATGCTGCAGGCGCATAAACCGGCCATTGCATGGAAAATTCACGACATTAAGGGTATTAGTCCCTCCTATTGCACCCACAAAATCTTAATGGAGGATAATTCCAAACCTGTGGTGCAACGACAAAGGAGGTTGAACCCGCACATGTAAGTTGTCGTGAAGAAAGAGATCATTAAGCTCCTCGATGCAGGTCTGATTTACCCGATTTCTGACAGTCCGTGGATTAGCCCGGTACACTGTGTACCTAAGAAAGGTGGTATGAATGTTACCACTAATGATAAAAATGAGTTAATTTCCACTCGGACTGTCACGGGGTGGCGTGTTTGTATAGACTATCGGAAGTTGAACGATGCCACATGCAAAGACCACTTCCTGTTACCTTTCATGTATCAAATGCTAGAGAGGTTAGTGAGAAACAGCTTTTATTGTTTTCTTGATGGTTTTTCGGGCTATTTCCAAATTCCTATCTCGCCTGAGGACCAGGAGAAAACTACTTTCACGTGCCCGTATGGCACATTCTCATACCGACGCATGCCCTTTGGCCTTTGCAATGCTCCGGCCATTTTTCAAAGGTGCATGATGGCTATATTCCATGATATGATAGAAGATTGCATGGAGGTGTTCATGGATGACTTTTCGGTCTTCGTTGACACTTTTGATTCATGCCTTCTTAATTTAGAACGGATGTTGGAAAGGTGTGAAAAGTCTAATCTTGTGCTCAATTGGGAAAAGTGCCATTTCATGGTTCAAGGGGGCATAGTTCTCGGGCACAAGATTTCCAAGGACGGTATTGAGGTGGATCCCGCAAAGGTAACAGCTATTAAGAACCTTCCACCTCCCACCAATGTTAAGGGTGTTCGGAGTTTTCTCGGGCACGCCGGTTTTTAACGGCGGTTCATTAAGGATTTTTCTAAAATTGCTAACCCGATGAACAAACTCCTCGAAAAGGACACACCGTGGAATTTCTTCGAAAAGTGCCTAAAGGCATTCGATATTCTTAAGGAGAAACTGATCAATGCACCCATTATAATTGCTCTGAATTGGTCCCTTCCATTCGAGCTTATGTGTGATGCTTCTGATTTTGCTGTTGGCTCTGTTCTGGGTCAAAGGGTCGAGAAACATTTCCGACCCATTTCTTATGCAAGCAAGACCTTGCAATGAGCGTAATTGAATTATACTACCACTGAAAAGGAGCTCATGGCGGTGGTCTTTTCGTTTGATAAGTTCCAGTCCTACTTAGTCTTGTCTAAGACTATAGTCTTTACGGACCATTATCCTCTTAAGTACCTATTTTCGAAACCGGATGCAAAACCTCAACTGCTTAGATAGATCTTGCTTTTGCAAGAATTTGATATCGAGATCCGGGATAAGAAGGGTGCTGAAAATCTAGCGGCTGACCACTTGTCTAGACTCGAGAATTCAAATCTCGAAGTCCTTCACGAGTCGAGTATCCATGATGATTTTTCCGATGAACATCTCATGGCGATGGACAAGGTGGACGAGCCATGGTACATGGACATTGCTAATTATCTCGTTGGGGGATTCTTGGAAAAAGGGTGGTCACATCAAAAGAGGAAGAAATTCTTCAGTGACCTTAAGTACTATTTTTGGGAGGCCCCCTAGCTTTTTTGTTGTTGTCCCGATGGGGTTATCCACCGGTGTGTTTCCGGTGAAGAGTGTATGCGTATTTTGAACGAGTACCATAGTGGGCCTATCGGTCGGCATTTTGGACCCCAAATCAATAGGCGTAAAGTCTATGATGTCGGCTTCTTTTGGCCGACAATTTTCAAGGATGCCCACAGGATTTGCAAATCGTGCGATTCTTGTCAAAGGGCCGGTAAAGTCACCAAACGGGACGAGATGCCTCAACAAAGCATCCAAGTTTGCGAAGTATTTGACGTTTGGGGGATTGACTTTATGGGGCCATTTCCAAAATCTCAGAATTATAGTTACATACTCGTTGCCATTGACTATGTGTCTAAATGGGCCGAAGCGCAAGTTTTGGCTACAAACGATGCACGAGTTGTGATTTCTTTCCTTCAGCGTTTATTCTCTCGATTTGGAACTCCTAAAGCTTTAATTAGCGATAGGGGTACTCATTTTTGTAACGCCCAAATGGAGAAGGTGTTGAAGCGATATGGAGTTCTCCATAAAGTTTCTACTTCGTACCATCCCCAAACGAGCGGACAAGTTGAGAATACCAATCGAGCTCTTAAAGGAATTCTTGAGAAAACAGTGGGGTCGAATCCGAATGAGTGGGCGAATAAGCACGATGAAGCTTTGTGGGCATTTCGAACTGCCTACAAAACGTCAATTGGAACCACTCCTTATCGGTTGGTTTATGAGAAAGCGTGCCATCTCCCGTTGGAGATTGAGCATAAGGCGATGTGGGCATTTAAAAAGTGCAATTTGGATTTGAAGGAAGTCGGACGCCTAAGGGCAGGGCAATTGAATGAGCTTGGTTAACTACGCCTTGATGCGTATGAAAATTCGTTGATTTATAAAGAGAAAACCAAGCAATGGCATGATAGAAGGTTAAAGGGTCTGAAGGAGTTTAATGAGGGCGATCGAGTGCTCTTGTTTAACTCTAGATTGAAGCTTTTACCAGAAAAACTTAAGTCCCGGTGGACGGGACCATTTGAGGTTGTTAAGGTGTACCCATACGGTGCGATTGAGTTGAAAAATGCGAGTGGTACCACCTTTAAGGTTAACGGACATCGAGTGAAGAAATATTTCGATGGTCCGTTGGAGATTGATGACGGGGTTCACGTTGAACCCGATCCTAACGTCACTTGAAGTTGGTAACGAGTCTTGTGAATGACTCGGTAATAAACTTCACATTGTTGTAGAGTTTGTATGTTTTTGTGCTTGTTTGATGATATATGCAATATGATCGTGCTCGACTTTTTGTTTGGGTTGTTTGTTGGTTTTTAGGTTGAGTAAATGGGTTAAAATGGCTTAAAAATGCGAAATTCTGGATTATCAGTACCTGGAGCGCCGCTCTAAACCATTGAGTGCCGCTCAGATGGTATGTACCTGATGTACCAGATGTTTAAAACCCCTCGACATGGATTTCATGCTAATGGAGCGCCGCGCAACCTTTCGGAGCGCCGCGCGATATGTGGAGCGCCGCTCCATTTGCTGACGGGCAGGGGCTGTTTGCTTTTTAATATATAAAAAAAACCCAAGATTTACAACCACACAAAAGGGATGGGTACCAGCTGTATTTTACACCAAACTCTTTCATTCTTTTCATTCTATCAAATTCTCTTACACCTACAAATCTTTAGATCTAAAAACCCTAATTTTCTAAACTTCAATTTCTTGCCAAATTACTCCCTTATATTGCAAGAATGGTTCCCCCTAAGGTCCGAATTTGTTCTCTATCTTGCTAATTTCATCTAATTGTGTGTATTTACTTGCTTAATCTTTGATTTACATGATGAATTAGTGTGGGGTTTGTTTAATTGGGGTTTTGTGTTCTAATTAGTAATGGGTTTTGTTAGATTATCATTGTATGCTTTAAATTCATGATTAATCTTGTGTTTTTAGAAGTTATGCTTGAATCTAGGGTTTGTATGTTTGAGAATCCGAATTTGTATGCGATAAAGGAGTTACTTGCTTGAAATTGTTCCTTTCTTGAATTGTTGATATGTTCATAAGCTAGTGTGGGGTTGTGTTCATATGGGCGGGTCATGTGGGTTTGATTGACTTGTGCTATATTGGGTTTCATTATTTATGATGCCATGCTAGTAAAAGAGACATAACTTGTGTTTTGTGATGAGATGAGTAGTTTGATAGTAGTTGTTTGAATGGGTAAAAAGTTAGCAAACATGATGAACTTTGTTGGATTTGAGAAAGTTAAAAGTGTTATGAGTAGTCATGTTTGGCATGTTTTGGTATGGTTGTTGTGTGCTATGTTTTAAGTGATAATTTAATATGAATAGATTTGAGTTCTTGGCATGTTTACATGTGTTACTCGGTTAACTTGGTGATTGTCTTTAAAGTGACTTAGCATGTAACATGTTTTGGTTGTGTTGGGAATTTGGTGCTTATTATTTTGACTAACTCTAACTTTTGAGTTTGTTGTTTTGTTTTCTTTATTTGTTTAATGTGTGCAGAGATCGAGAGGAAACACAGAACAACCACGACAACCATCAAATAACCCGGAACTCTGGTTGTCCCAAATTGCGAATGATGAGGAATTAGAAGAACGTTTTACATTAGTTAGCGCCCGTCTAATCGAACGAACTTTTTATTTGGATTGGACGCAACTTACAACATTGGGTAATAATATTGTTAGAAGGTTGCGTCAGTATTTATGGGTAACATACGCGGGTCAAGAGATGAGGCCATATGAAAGGTTGTTTGAAATTTGTGAATATGTTTTTGAACAGCTGACTATCGAGTTCTTTTCAATAGTGAGTTGTCGACCGCGAGCCTCTCCGACCGAGGCAGATTTATTGATATTCAGGTTAGGCGGGTTAGAGCAGAACATGAGTAAGATTGGGGTAGCTCGGGCGTTAGATTTGTATCCCGAGTTGAACGATAATGATTTAAAGTGGTTTTTCATTCAGTGCAAAGTGTTTGGGCAGGAGGGTTTTAGTGAGAGTGATTATTGGCCAACAGTGGCGAAAGACACTACGGGTCCGTTCAGTTTAAGACGAAGTGTTCAGTCAATGCTTCGACTTCCGGAGGACCGGATTATTTTCAAGATGATTGCTACTATGTTCATGGCTAGAGGAAATGCGAATAAGATTCAGCGAAGGGATCTTTGGATTCTTCAGCAGATTAAGTTGAGAGAAAGAATTGATGTGCCTTGTATGTTAGGTGTGTGGTTACAAGAGATTGGAATGGACAAACGTACGGAACGCCCGTTGTTAGGTGGGCATTTGGTTACTAGGTTTGCTCGGGCATTTTCGGTCCCGACTAGTAGGTGTGATATGTTGGGGGTTGAGGCGATGCCCACTAATATTTTGTTTTTCTCAAAAGCTGAGTTTATCCGAAGAGGTCCACAAGGTTGGGTTTTGGTGGATGATGAGCAACAACAACAACAACAACCAGGAGATGGGGCTGGACGTGGCCGTGGACGTGGTGTTAGTCGATCCACGTATGAAGCAGGTAGCTCGAGTGCTGCGAACATACAGGGTCCGTGGACACTTGGTGAAGAGAGTTGGAATTCGTTGGTTAACAGTGTAGACGGTATTCATCTGGAGTTTAGGGACATCCGGTCAGCGTATGATGCGCATGTTGAGCATAATCAGCGGATGTTAGAGGAGCAGCGCAGGCATAACGAGGATATGAGGGTCTGGCACCAGAATAGTTATGGTGCAATTAACACGCCGCTGGGACAGTTCGGAACGGAGATGGGTCATTTGGGTGAGAGAGTTGACCGGGTAGAGTATGATGTGAGGGAAATTCGGGCCCACAATCAGTGGGAGGTTCATCAGAGACAAATTCAGTGACAGATGCGTCAGAACCCAGAGGCGTATATTCCGACGCGGACTACCATTCCTGATTATACATCAGTTACTCCCCGAGGACAGATCCTTCATATGACCCGTACCGAGCTTGTCAGGATACTTATGGTGTGGATTGGGACCCGTTCAGAGACTTGTGGCCGAGGAATGATTGATTGTTGAGCATGTTTATGTTGTATTTGTTTGAAACTATTTCCATTTCATTTGGTCTGTACTTGAATAATTATATTCTCTGCTTGTGTACTTTGAAACTTATTTGAGGGACAAGGCGTTTCGGCATCTAGTGGTGCCACCTTGTGCTGTTATGTAGTTGGTTTGTTTTTCTTTTCTTATGTTTGTTGGTGAAACGATTTTTCAAGTCTGGCATTAAGTTTAGCAAAACTGCATGATTGATGATATTGGTGTGATGATCGAGAATGGACGATGTTCTTATGCTGGAAGTCAGTTCAGCGCCATCTGTCACTAGCATTCCGCGATCAGTGGTTAAGCTCGATAAGTTTTTATATTTTCTTTCTCACATAACCCTTTCGATTTTTATCTAATTTTGATCTCAAGTGATGGGGACATTACTTGATCTCAAGTGTGGGGTGGGGGATGTAAAATCTCTCGGGTTGGTTGTTAATAGAATCATCATCATATTAGTTTTGATTTAAAAAGATTTGACGTTTCACGGGTTTTGGTCGTAAATAAAAAAATAAAAAATTAGGGGTAAAAAAATAAATTTGAAAAGTTAGTTTACAAATAAAAAAAGTAGAAAAACAGTTGAAAATTCGGCCAAAACTTTTATTATCGGGTGTAAACCGTGAGAGAGCGGTGATTGCATAGCGTGATTGTGACCGAATCACGTGCCAGATCAAACACTTTTGGTTACTTGGTATAGCAGACTTCCGAAACTATATCATTTTATTATTGCATCATTTAATGATGTGATACTGTGGGAAGAGGAGCCTTGAGTTTCACCAGTGTTGTCCTTTTTAGGAACAATAGCTACGTGCTTGTGTTTGCTTAGACAACACAACCCATAGCCAAAAACTATGGCACCCAAAGGTTTTTGGGATTTAAACCGAGTGTTAATTGAAATAGATTGGCATTCCCGAGTGAGTCAGATTCACTCATTAAGGAAGTAAAGTCTTCTGACCGTTTCACTTGGTACATATACCTCTTAGCTGTACCATTTCATTATCCATCATTTCACGATGAGGTACTGTTAGAGGTGAAAGTCTTGAACTTTCGAAACATGTTCATTATTTTGAATGTGAAATCCTACATGAACATTAAAATTTATACGTAGGTCATCTGCACCAAGGCGGGTGTCAACCGTATGAACGGTGATAGTAGTGTGTGGTCGAAACCGGACCATGCTCTAGATCGAAAACTTTAACCGGGAGATCCTCATTGTTCCTCCTAACAAGTACAATGTTGCACCCGACCACTTAATTTAACCACATAGGATGTATCCATTCCATCCTAAAAGGAGTCAAGTCTCCCGAATGACACACTTGCTGATTTGTTTCAGAAGTTGTAGTCCAGACCAGTTGTAGGGTGACGAAAAATCTTGAAAAGTCATTGCTAAAATCGACTGGAAATCTACCAGGCCTCAACGTCAAATAGGGAAACTGGTAGTCAAAGCTTATCTCAATGAGGAAGATTTGCTAGCCAAATGGGAAGTGCACCATGATACACAAAATGTCAGTGATTGATCAGATTCCCAGTGGATAACCTCCGGAAAGGTAAGATATCAGCTTTTAAGCCTGATGAACCTCAATCTTTATGGTTGACTTAACGGATTAGATGATCACCTCATGATTATCGATGATATCTGGACGTAATGTGTACCCTCCTAAGCACATTATTTTCTTACCGACATCTCGCGATGTTAGGTACTGTGGGAGGCATTGGCTTGACCAATTGCGGGGTAGCCCGTGCATTCTTTTTGGCACATGCATTCGATTGTCATATCTTTGGTGTTTTAACTCCCACTTGAATCCCGGTTCCTTTGAAGACGTACATTATGGTTCGAGATTCTTTGCCTCATTTTATTTGGTACGCTATTCAAGACTTTAATTAACTACTTTGTTTATATTTGATTGCTTGAGAATTGGGAAGTTAATTTCGGGGGAATGCAAGTGGGAGGTATGGTTGGTATTTACTCCAAATCGGGCCCATGCTAGACGATGGTTTGTTGATTGTTCGTTTGGTTCTACATATACTTTTGAAGATGTTACTTTATGGTAGAAGATCATTATCGAGTTTAATTGCTTGAGGACAAGCAAAACTCTAGTGTGGGGTTGTTTGATATTGCATATTTCATACGCGTTTTCCTTAGCGATATCGGGCACATTTTGGTCCTTTTGGATATGATTTGGTGTTATTTCGATAAGTGTTGAGAAAGTTCGAGTTCTAAGACCAATGAGATGAATTTTGAAGTTATTTGATGGTTTTAGTAATTTTCTATGGAAACGAGTGAAAGAGATTGGTTCGATTCGAGTTTGGTTCAAAAAACGAGTGATTTTATGAGTTTTACAATCCGGATTCAGGAAAAAGGGTCTGGGGCGCCGCTCCAAAACATGGAGCGCCGCTCCAGTAGGCAGGATTTTCAGTTCGAGGGGTTTTAGAAATCAAAAGATGAGTTTTCAGTTATATGGAGCGCCGCTCCACCTCAGTCGGTTTCAGAATTTCACCTATTTAAAGGCCGAATTTATACCCTAATTTATCATTATTGCATCCAGACGAATTCCAGCAGCTTTTTGACGAAAAAGGGAGATTTTTGGGGAACCCCAAGATCATTCTAACACATCAATCATTTCGGAAACGCGTCTCGATCCATTCATCATTCAAGAACACAATTTTCATTAGGTTTAATTCTTATCATCATTATGAATACTCTTAATTATTTATTTGTGATTTTGGTTTTAGCCATGGTTGGCTAAGCATTTAAATGTTTGTTTAGATTGAATATTCGTAAGTGTTTAGATGATAATTTAATGTTTGATTTGATTAATGCATGATAATTATGAGTTTTGATTAAGAAACATTTTTGTGGATGTTGATTATTGTTACTAGGTTTATTAGTGATCTTGTTTGAACAAAGGGAACCCTGTTTCAATTTAGTACACTAGTTTTCAATTGATTTATCTTAACCAATTGGGTGATTACTGGACCAAGGGGGTAAACCGGGTAACAAAGATTAAACGAAATAGGGGTGAATTGTGTGGAGCGAACGCATAACCAATTGAATCTTAATCTTATAATTAGTTAATTACTAAGTCACAAACGAAAGAGGTCTTTGGTGAAAGGGAACCCTAAGCCAATAAATCCAAGTTTGACGTGTTTGCTAAAAGAGAACTCTGGGTAAACCGACTCTGTAGTTGCATGTATTGATAAATTGAACTAGAGCTTAATAACAAATCATCCGACACTGCGAATAGGAGATCTAGACGAACAGTCTTTTATCTATTGAATTCAAATATCTTTACTTTTTGTTGAGTCTGCATTTATTTCTTATAAACTTAAAAACATAAAAATATTGTCTTTTACTTTTAATCAATCTTTGATTTGGCTAATCGTTAAATAGCCACAAAACAAACTATCTTGTACTTTCGATTTTCATAGATTAACTTAGTTTATTTTATTAGTTGCAATCTTAATTCTCACGTTTAAAACTATCCTTGGAACGATTTCGAAATTACCAACTTTATACTATTGCACGATCGGGTACACTGCCCGTTAGTGTGTAGTAATCTTTAAACTGGCATTTTCCAAGATAAATTATATACTAGATTTTACACATCAAGTACCGATTGTGATGTTAAGGTGTGGGATGTGAATGTTGCTGTTGGTGATGGTGATGGCACTGTTGGTGTCGGTGATGCCGCTGGTGCTTGTAACCTTTGCACCATATTCTCCAAGGCCACTACCCGGGAGCGAAGTTCGTTAACTTCTTCTATTACACCGGGGTGATTGTCGGTTCGGACGAGCGAATGAATATGATCTAAAATTTGAGATAATATATAATCGTGACGAGACACTCTCGAAATGAGAGAGAAAATGGTGTTTCGGACAGGTTCGTCGGTAAGTGCTTCAGGTTCTTCGCCAAGAGGGCAATGTGGTGGATGGAAGGGATCACCTTCTTCTTGTCTCCAATGACTAAGTAGACTACGAACCCATCCCCAATTCATCCAGAATAGATGATGGCTAATTGGTTGATCCATTCTGGTCACACTGCTTTCGCAGCTCGAGTGAAACTCCATATCAGAATCCGAGGGACTTGAACTAGTGGCGAGTTCCATTTCGTACGATTGAATAAAGGATTTTTCAATATGAAATGATTTTCGGTTATCGGATGGTATTCTAATTACATAGAATATCTATATATATAGAACAAAAGATTTCGTAGATTACTGAGGGATTTACGGAATATGTCAGGCAAAGTTTACAGTAACAGATACACTAAGATATGAATTAGCAGATACGCTAAGATATGAATTTTGTCTATACACTATTCATGCAATCAATGCAATAAGATGTGTCTAGACTAAGAATGATAAGCATGTAATTTCCGACAAAAAAATGATAAGCAAAACTTTTTGACATGTAGCTAAGGTCGAAGTCCAGACTCACTAATGCATCATTAATAACTATCCGTTAGACACACTAATGCAAGACCTGGTTCGCTAAGACCACCGCTCTGATACCACATGAGACGATCCGTCCTAATCTATAAGGACGAAGACAATAACATATGATTACATTACGAGGTATTTGACCTCTATATGATACATTTTACAAACATTGCATTCATTTTTAAAAGACAAACTTTCATTACATCGAAAGTTAATAGGAATGCATACCATTTCATAATATCCAACTATAAATGACCTAATCTATCATTTGCTTAATCATAATCTTTAATGAACTCAACGACTTGAATGCAACGTCTTTTGAAATATGCCATGAATGACTCCAAGTAATATCTTTAAAATGAGCAAATGCACAGCGGAAGATTTCTTTCAATCCTGAGAATAAACATGCTTTAAAGTGTCAACCAAAAGGTTGGTGAGTTCATTAGTTTATCATCAATTTTCATTTCCATCATTTTTAATAGACCACAAGATTTCATATTTTCATTTCTCATAAACATCATGCATGCATATAGCCATCTGCATAAAAATCATTCATATGGATTGAACACCTGGTAACCGACATTAACCTTAATGCATAGAATATCCCCACAGACATCTCGTCTGTATTATAATAATCTCGAAGTACTAAAGCCATCCATAAACATGAATGGGGGTTGTTAGGCCCAATAGATCTATCTTTAAAATTCGCGTCAATTAGGGGTCATTTTCCTAATTCTTAGGTTACCAGACTTGAAGGGAGATATTCGATTTCGATAATCCAACCATAGAATGTAATTTCGATTACTTGTGTCTATTTCGTAAAACATTTATAAAAGTAGCGCATGTATTCTCATTCCCAAAATATATATTGTAAAAGCATTTAAAAAGGGAGCAAATGAAACTCATGATACAATATTTTGTAGTAAAAATATTCATACGATGATAGTGAACGATGCAGGGTTGGCCTCGGATTCACGAACCTATATCATTTGTATATATATTAAAACATATACTCGTAATCGAATAAATCTATATATTATTATTAATGATGTATTTGTTATATTTAATAATTTATAATTTTCATTATTTATTTATATATTTTCATTTTATATATAGAAATATTAATATAGTTAAGTGATGTAATTTAAATATATTTTTGTATATATATAATCTTTATTTTTATACTTATAACCTTAACAACGTTATTAAAACTTTTATTTTTATATTCATAATTATTTTAGTAATAATAATATTGATAATAATAATAATAATAATAATAATAATAATAATAATAATAATAATAATAATAATAATAATAATAATAATAATAATAATAATGATAATTTTAATGATAATTTTAGTAAAATTGATAGTAATGATAATAAATTTTAATAATAAGAGTACTGATAATGATAATCATAATAATTAATAATAATAATAATATTAATGATACTACTTATAATACTAATAATAGTTCTAATAATTATAAAATGATACTAATACTAATATTAATGAAAATAATACTAAATTTTATTACTTCATAATAATAATAATAATCATAATAATGGTGATAATACTAAAATGATAAAATTAATAATAATAATAATAATAATAATAATAATAACATTAATAATTCTTATAATAATATTAATAATAATGGTTATAATACTTATAGTTATAACTATGATAATAATAATAATAATAATAATAATAATAATAATAATAATAATAATAATAATAATAATAATAATAATAATAATAATAATTATGATACTAATAATAACAATAATAATAATACAATAACATTAATAACAATAAAAATAACCCTAACAATAATAATAATAATAATAATAATAATAATAATAATAATAATACTAATAATAATAATAATAATAATAATACTAATAATAATAATAATAATAATAATAATAATAATAATAATAATAATAATAATAATAATCATAATCATAATCATAATCATAATAATAATAATAGTAGTAGTAGTAGTAGTAGTAGTAGTAGTAGTAGTAGTAGTAGTAGTAGTAGTAGTAGTAGTAGTAGTAGTAGTAGTAGTAGTAGTAGTAGTAGTAGTAGTAGTAGTAGAATTAGAATTACTACCTTATCAAGCTTTTCTTAAAAAAAATGCCCCGAACCGGGCTTGAACCCGCGACCTTTCGATAATCCAAAACACTCCTAAACCATCCTGCTATTTTTGTTTTTCTGAAATATATCCTAACTTAATTTATATAATCTATTTCTTTCTGTTTTCTAATTCTTCTTCTTCACCAAATAAACCAGTCGACCAAGGAACCAACCAAACAATGAGTTACCAATTTGATTTTAAACTTTGAAATTGAACAAACACATTGCAGAGAGTGTTCGATTGATAGAAAAGAAAAGAAAAAAATAAATACAAGACAACAGCAGCAGTATATGCAAGAACAAAAAAAATAAACTCAAAATTCGATTTCAAAATTAAGATGTTTTGAGACCCTAATATCTTTACAAAATATCTTTTAAACCATCATTAGAATATACTAAAATCATCAATTGAATATGAATTGTAACAGAGGAATCGAATTCACTCATAGAAACCCGTTTGACTTTTTGATAAAAAAAAACTTTGACTCTTGAATTCTCAATCAATACAAGGAAATAGAATTTGAAATTTTACAGGAAGTTCGACCACAAGATTCCTAATACAACTACAATTTTAGATTTTGAAGAATGAATTGAATTTGAGCATTTGGTATAAACGGTTTGAAAACAGAGATATCGAGCTTTTTATTTATTTTTCTGTTTGATTTCTTTATGAATTACAGCAGAGGATAATAGGGTGCAATTATATGGAGGTTGTGTTGAATGATTGTAGAAGAAATCACGGAGATATCGTCTTGATTGTGGGGTTGCTATGTCGAATATGTCACAGGCGAAACAGAAGACAGATAAAAAAATAAGAAAAAAAATCTAGTGGTGATTTCATACGCGTAATTATTCTAATTTTATATTTTATCTATAATATTAATAATTATTAATATATTAGTTATAATAATTCTGTTAATATTAATAATAATAATAACTATCATAATAATAATATTAATATTGATAATAATTATTATTAGTAATGTTAATAATGGTATAATAATAATAATAATAATAATATTGATAAGGATACTAATAATAATAAATGATAATAATAATAATATGATAATATTAACAATAATAATGAAAATTTTAATTAAATAATAAGTTTAATAATAATTCATAATAATAATAACTATAATAATAATAACAATGATTTTTAATGATAATAGTAATAATAATCATGAAAGTAATAATAATAATAATAAGTTACAATAATAATTTTAGTGAAATTGATAATAATAATAATATTATTATTATTAATGATAATTATAATAATAATACTAATTATATTAATACTGATTATAATTTAAGTAATAATAATATTTTTATATATATCGAATGTCATATCTATATATTATAATAATATTAATGACACTAGTATTGATATTATTATTAAAAGTAATAACAATATTATTATAACAACTATTTTTAATATATTAGTATTACGTATTACAGAGTATGTAATATAACTATATATTATATATTATATAATAATGAGTATTAAATTTTTATATATATTTTAATAATAATAATATCTAATAATAATGAAGGTATAACAAGTTACATGTTTCCATTTTTATATAATAATATTAATAATACTGATATTGATATTAGTAATAATAAAAGTATTAAAATATTATAATAAATATATTTTTAACTTGTAATTACATTTAATTATTAATATATGATAACATATGTTGACTATTTAATATTTATACATTTTATATATTACCGTATAATAATAATTACTAATAAAATGTGTGTGTGTGTGTGTGTGTGTGTGTGTATATATATATATATATATATATATATATATATATACATATACATATTTATTTACACATAATTGTTCTTGAATCATCGGGTAAGGTCCAATGGATAGTTAAGTGTATAAAACGTCAATTTACTTAACTTGTCGATATCCATTTTCAAAGTTATCTATACTCCATAATTTCACTTTCACATTAAATAATATGAAAGCTAAATAGTTATCTTATCAAAAGTCACGAGCATGCATTGGAAATCAAACAGGAATCTCCACTAACTCTTGTCTAGTTCTCGTTAATTGACACATTGTTCTCACTTGTAGATTACTTTACCAATTATTCCGAATACCGTTAAAAGAGAAAGATTTCTCAAATCAACGTGGACTTCATAACAGAGACCCGTAATCATAACACAATGTAACCAATAATTCAATCATTTGATATTATCTTTTAATTCCGTCGATAAATATATTAAACACATATTGAATCAAATACGCTCATGTAAAGTATTATACATCAAATACTTTGTTAACGTTTTTAATTAATATAACTATATAATATATATACATATCTATATACACATAAATGTTCGTGAATCATTGGGAATAGTCGAAGGGTTAATTGAACACATAAACATAGTTCAAAATTTTTGAGACTCAACATAACAGACTTTGCTTATCGTGTCGAAATCATATAAAGATTAAGTTTAAATTTGGTCGAAAATTTTTGGGTTGTCACACTAAAATCCATTTATGGATAAAAGCAAGCATCCAGGAGCTAGAATCTTAAGTTTAATGAGAAAATCAAAGTGTTTAATTTTTCTCAAAACCAAGATAGGCCCTGAGTTTACATTAGAGCTAGTGGGAGCAGAGTAGTCTTCTTGATCTTATATGTTGATGACATATTACTAATTAGAAATAATATTCCAACTTGCAAGATGTCAGTCTTGGCTTGAAAAATGTATTTCCATAAAGGATCTTGATGAAGCTACTTATATTATTGGAATGAGGATCTATACAATAGATCCAATTGGTTTATTGGTTTGAATCAAAGTACATACATTATCTTGCAGAGATTTAGCATGCAAAACTCCAAGCATGGAGCTTTGCCAATGCAAAAGGGCATAACCGTGAGAAAGTCTCAAAAGTCCTATCACAGCAGATGAGATGAGACAAATGAAATGTATCACATATGCTTCGGCTATATGATCCATTATGTATGCCATGATATGTACTATACTCGATGTTTCATTAGTTTTGAGTTTGACGAGTCATTGTCAACATAATCCAGGTGAAGTATATTGTATTGTTGTTAAGAATATTCTTTAGTATTTGCAGAGTACTAATGATATGTTCTTGGTTTACGGTGGTTTGAAAGAAGAGTTAAGTATTAAGTTTTATACTGATTCTAGTTTCCAAACTGATCAAGATGATTCTCGATCCAGTCACGTTGTTTCTTTGTCATGATGGGTAAGACAGTTGATTAGAAGAGCTCTAGGCAGAGCACTATTGAACAATCTACAACAAAAGTAAAATACATTGTTGACTGAGAAACTGCTCAGAAAGCTGTCTAGATAAGGAAGTTTGTTGTTATACTCAGAGTAGTACACAACATTTAATCTTCTATAATATGTACTGTGATAGTTCGAGTGGTAATATACTTTTGAAAGAATCACATGTACATAAAAGTATCTGGCACATTCTTCAAAAGTTTGACTACATTCATTAAGTCATTAAGAGGAATGATATTAGTATTCTTAAAAGTTCATACAAATGATAATGTGGTTGACCCGTTCATGAAGCCCATGATGCACAACAAGCATGATGATCATTCTAGTAATACTGGACTTCGTTATGCTGCTGATTTTTCATTTGTAATTTAGTATTTGGATATTTTTGGAACATTAAGCAGTTTTATATTAATGAATTGATATATAGTTGGTATGATCGTTTTCATTTATATCACTGTGTTCAATATTAGCATGTTTAATCCATGAATAATTGTTGATTATTCAAAATCTCCATAATCGGTCATGTTATGGGAATAACATGAATTAAGATTAATGTGAAATTTTGGTTATATTCATTGATGATGAATAGTTAACTTGTTGAGACCAAAATTCATATGTATTCATTGATGATGAATATTGGAATGACCCAACCATGAGATGTCACTACATGGATCGTAGTTAGTAGTAAATCTTTTAGTGATTATATTTTTGTGTCCTTAGACTTGAGATGCACGCACGTCTTGATGAGTGTAGCATTGTATTTTGATATGGTTAAACGTTGTACTGAATAAGGCTGTTATAAAGGCCATTATTGGGTATAATGTAAAGCTCGTGATAGACACGTGTATGCAATATAGGATTTGTTCCTCTAAAATGTTTGGAGTTAGATACTTTTTGAGCTCCTCGATGAATGAATAAGATATTTGTGTGACCGCACCCAGATGTAATTAAGATGATACTTAATTAATTTGGTGATCTAATTCAGTTCTAAGATCGAGAAACAAAATTGTTAAACAAATGAGAATGACCGATGATCCATATCTCAAGTTTAACTAAAGTATCTGAAACAAAAGGACGAATGACATTTAAAACTTACCATAAACAGTTTCGAGAAACTGCCCTCACATGAATTTGGGGACAATGACGTGTTGCTAGACGCTTACCATTGTTTGTATAGTTACTTGGTGTTGTGCCATGCACAAGTGGGAGTCTGTAGGATTAATGTGCAAGGTACAACATATAACTATATGGCCAACTTCATTTGAGCCTTCGGGGTCACACACATATACACCGAGACGTCAAATAAAATATATATATATATATATATGATGTATATATATTACTCAAGTAACAAAATAGTAAATCGAAATTAATTCATTTGCTATTCATATGAATAGTAAATGAAACGAAATTAATTAATTTACTATTCACATGAAAGCGACATGATAGAAATTATTAATTATAAGTTACATAACATACCCCTAAAGTATTTGAGAAATACGACTTTTTAAAACCAAATCAAACGAAATATATATTACAGACAAAGAAATCGAAAACAGTATATTCTTTTGATTTGCTTTTTGCTACCAAACAAACAGAGTATATCATATATTCATATATATATATATATATGATCGTTGGTTATGAGATCAGTAAGAGAAAAGAGAGAAAAGAGAGAAAAAATAACATATTTGTTTTGCTTTCTTTTGATAAATCTCAACATACACATACAGAGTATTATCGATTAATGTATTAATATAATTGGATTATATTAATACGATATTTGAGTTTGGACTAGCATCCATTGACGGTCGTTTGAAGTGTAGTGTGGACTATCCAAAGAGACGGATCGTAAGTTTCTCTTCGTCTCATCAATTTCTCCAAGAAAGATATATCGTTAACTCCTCTTTTGTTTTATATTCATGACAATTATTATGGTGTAATTGGATCATTGGGATAAATTTATCGTGTGCATGTTTCATTAAATATATGAATATATAATCTTGTAAATGTTTTTATAAAATAATAAAAGATTATTATTTTAACTATCCGCTGCGTTAATCTGAAATTAGTAAAAGTATACACGGTTTTTCAACAGATTTTACTGAGTATGATGAAGATGGTGATTGTGGGGTCATGATCTCTTACGTTCATTCATGTTTTAAACCCTACAACTCTAAATGGATGTGGAGATCATTCCGTAGGATTAATAAGTCCTTACCCACTTGTTAATTCTCTACTGTCAAGCTGCTGCTATTGAAAAACAATTGTCATTTTCGCACCATGTTTTAAAATTGTTGATGAACCATTTTTAAACTAGTGTCTTCTCGCATATTGGAATATCTATTTTGAGTTGAATCCCTTATATTGCTTGCTTCATCACATGCTTTTGTTATACATATATCATTGGTCATTAAAATTCGATCCATAGATGCATTTGTCCCATTTTATGGTGCAGATCCACTACATTCATCACCCGCGCCCGTGATTTTTTGATGATCCATTATCCCGCGAATCTTGGTTAACGGATTTATTTTTAGATCGGTGCCAATACCCTCATATATTCGTGGGTCACGGGTCTACTCGCGGATCTTATTCATAATAAAGTATATATGTAAATTAAAGTATTAAAATATAAATATCATTACATAATTCAAAATGAGATCAAAAACATCATCCAATCATATACTCATGTTTATGATATCACAATATGAGAAAACATATAAAGTATTAAAGTATAATGCAGTTATAATCATATCTGCATATCAACGTATTATACATCTTTATCTTTCTTTTCTTCTTTACATTTTACAAACCGTGTGGGTCTAGGCTGACGTGTCACTCTGACATGAATTCTACAAATTCAATCCACTTGTCATTTTGTGATAATTTGTGATAATTACTGATTAATTAACTTCATTCTAATAATTGAACACCTGTACCAATGAGACAACACATTATACTAACAATTAACAAAAAATATCAAAAAAATGCATTTAAAAAGAAAAAGAAAAAAACAGTCGCCATATTCCCTCTCTCATCTAAGTTCTAACCTCATCAACCCTAACACTTTCTCCGGCGAAATTGGCCGGAGAATCAGCCGTAATCGAACTCCACACCACAACTAATTTTTCCGTCACAATTTTACCAACAATATGGTATAAATTTCGGCTAATATCTCCGGTTTACAAAAGATTGCCGGAGCCGTCGCCGGTACATCGAATTTGGTTTTTTAATCGATTTTTTGGGTGTAGTGTTTTTCTATCTCGGATGTATTGATGTGTTTTTTGGTTAACTTTTTGACTTGGAAATTTTTGAAAAGCATAAACCTTTGCATTAATTCTTGTCCCTGTAAAGAACAAGCAACAGTTTGAGTGGGTTTCGCCCGATGAGTCGGAAATTGTTAGCTTTAGGTTTTCCGATTTTTGGTGACCTTAATCATCCATTCTGATAAGGTTTCGATCTTTGCCTCTTACCGATTTGATCGATTGGATTGAAGTTTTACGTCAGATATTAGGGTTGTGATCGATACGGTTGTAAAGATGCGTTCATCCTCCATAAGGTAAGTTGTGATTGATTGTTAGAGTCTATTACTTTTTTTTTTTTTTTTTGTAAAGATCAACTAATCTTTAGAGTTTCATCATTTCCAAATCTATTCTCCAAAAAACACCCACACATTCAATTTATGAAATAATTTGTATCTAATCTATTTTCTGGTTTACCCTAAGAGTGACACACAACAGGTTTTAAGGGTACAGTTAAAGATGAGTAACTTCAACGATCACCTCAGTTTCTATGAAGATACAGTTGAAAAAAACGCCCAATACGCTAATCATTCAATTTCATTATAATTAAGGTTTTACTTTACTGATCTTATTTTTGTTTTTACAATTTGATTTCAGGAATAAGATTGTATACATTATTTGTTTCTAAGTAGTATATCTGAAGAGTTTGCTATAAATTTTACTTTATTCATTATTATGTTACTACCATGTTGGTACACCTTGAAGTCAAATTACTTAAAAGTATGTTTAATGGAATAAAGTTGAGCACTTTGGGTTAAAAGTTATCGATTCTAATTGGTTAAAGGATTTGGAAAATTAACGTTCTGTACTCAATTTAATGTCATTTAGTGTTTTACATCTACAGATACATTAATATAATATGTATGTAGTTTTCCAACTTTCTATATTGTGAATAGAATTTTAAATAAGAGGATGTCCCTTGAAGCTGATATTGTGTCAAGACTCCTCCAAGCTTAGACTATGTTCATGGATGTTGTGTTACCACTTGGTCAGCATACTTTAGATTCTGTGGTAGGAGAGTTTGTCACGTTCAAACACAAAGTGAGTGTAACCAATTTATGTTAATTGTTTAACCTTTAGTCAAAGTTGTATACTTGATTTTGGTTTTTTATGCGTCATATATATGGTAATTGGAACACGAAGAATGCAAGTTGATTGTGTGTAACAACCCTCACTTTTCGACTTCTAAATTACTGAATTAACCCTAGGGTTATATGTCTGACTATATGTATTAAGGGTTGTTATATACAATTAAATATTGACCGAATAGTAATTTTTAGTCAACAATGTACGCTTAAATAAAAAATATATTATTAATTTATATAATTTGACATAATTTAACTAAGTATATAAACTTTGTATCACTTTTATTATTTAGTTAATATATTTAACTATATAATAAATCCAATTATATATAAATGTAATAATATTTACAAACTTACTAAAGCTATAGTTTAATAATTAAAATCATAATTATTATTAAAAATACAAAATACCGAATTATTTATTATTTTTATGCAAAATTTGTATTTATTAATTAAATAAATAAAAATAAAAAAAATAAAATAAAATATTATTGACAAATATTCTTGGAAAAACATTAAATAAATTTGTTTATTTACATAAAAAAAATCCTTAAAATAAAAATAAATAAATAAATAAATTACTTTTTAATTAAAAATTTTAATGGAAAAACTACTTTTATTATTTTATTTTGTGAATTATCCCATGACCTAACATTTAATACTTTTTAATTTTAAAATCCCATTAAGAATTAAATATTTCTTTTTCTTTTAATTATTTTATTCTTTTTACCTAATTTTTTCAAGTATAAATACCCCTCATTTCTCATTCAAACTCACGCCAAAATTTCTCTCATTCTCTCTTTGAAGAATTACTACTAGTAAGTATTCTTTTCTTACTTTTTATTTTTTTTACTTTTTACTTTTTACTTTTTACTTCGGTTATTATTTTTACCGAAATATGTAAATAATGTTATAAATTATATGCAATTAAAAATAAAATAAATAACATGTATACACTATTACTATTACTAGCACCTATAACCTACTACTTATATTGTAACATAAAAACATTTTGGGATATGTATTAGAGATGTATAGATCTTCGAACTTTCTTGACGAATGGTTTCTATGAGATTCTAGGCAGAGGGTTTGGATTTCCGATTTAAAGGGTCCTATGGCTCAAGCCCCTAGATCTAAATTAGCCATTCGAAGGGAAAGGGGTGATTGGAAGCTTATCTAATACCGCAAGTATCCTAAAATGGAAAACACTGATAAAAGTAGAAACTCTCTAGTCATAGAAACTTAGTAAAATAAGAAACTTTCTAAAAATGAAAACTTTATAAAAATAGTAACTTACTAGAAATAGAAACTTAGTAAAACAAACACATACTTAAACTTAAACATGGGCAAAACACTTAGCTACTCTTAAATGTCAATAGGTTGACTTTCCTGCTCACTCGTTCAACTCTTTATTCCGAGGAATAACTCTCTCTCTACTTACTAAGGTGAATTCATAGCCCCTCTTTATTGCTAGCAAACTTACTTACTTTTACTTGGGGTGAGACACATGCTGTTTTTACTTTTTACACTTTAGACACAAGTACCAAACTGTTAAACTATGCTATACCCGACTATGTCCGACCAAGTCCCTACAGTGATATTTTTAATTGTTGCAGCATGCTTAATTATTGGGGGTAGGCCTATCGGGAGTAACGTCCCCGATACATTTGACCAAGTCATTGTATTACTTAATAATGAAATTAAATCGACAAGGACAGACACAACTTGTCATGGGGCAAAACTTGAACGTTTAGTCTAAATATCACGCATTGGCATAACTTTTTGATCCTGCGGGAGATCAACTTTACAAACTAAATCTTGTGGTCTAAAACAACGACAAACTTTTTGTTAAACCTATGAACTTCACTCAACCTTTTTGGTTGACACTTTAGCATGTTTTGTCTCAGGTGCTGTTTGATTCAAGCTCTTATACTTACCGCTTATGTGATGCTACTTGAACATAGGATCAAGAGATATCGCATTTATTACTTCTGCATGTGAACATTTACGATATTGTTATTCCTGTCATTGTAACGACATTTCATTTTCCGCTGCGTACTCATTAAAGTTAAATTCATCATTTAGTATTGTTCTCGTTTATTATAATATGTTGGTATGTTTTGATATTAGTGACGTTCCTTCCAGACCCTATTGGGAGGACGTTACAGATTGGTATCAGAGCATAACCAGGCTGTTATAGAGAACCAGGATTTCATTTTTATGTGTGCCTTACTTGTTAGCTAGGGTGCCTTAGCAATCTAGGAAACTATAACATTTCCTGCCTTAGAATTAAAGCACTTAGGATTGCCCCATAATCTTAACGATTATGCTTTAATAAACTTGACTTAAAGATTCTAATCAAAATATCCTTCCTAATGTTAGGATGTCTAATTATCATCAAACGACCAAAATGAATCTTTTCAAGCCAACCGAAAAAGATACTGAAAGGTCTTCCACAGAAAGACCAGTCCAAAGTCCACCTTATGGCTTTGGTGGTCCTCCCTCACCAAATTATAGCCCAAATACTACTCTAAAGTTACATGGGTCTCCTGAATACTATCCAACCCCGAGGAATAAAGACAAGAGGAAATGTTTTGAAGAAATTAGGCCGTCAAAGAAAAGATCCCGATCTCCTTTCTACGATGAAGTTGATGCCAAGTACGAGCTCATGAATCTGCGAAAAACTACCGATGACCTTATTCGCCATATTGCAAGGATCGATGCTCAAATGAAGGAAAAAGCCCTAGCGATCAAGAAGCTCATGGAGGAAAATGCTGAGCTAAAGAAAGAGATTATATACATACATTTGTTTTATCCCATGACCGATGTGGACTTTGGTTTGCACCCTTACAAGAAATGCCCGATGGGGGAAGCAATCTCTCTCCTACCTAAGAGAAGATGTTGACTTTAGATTGAAGATAGAGGAAAACTGCGTGAATAATCAACTTTCTATGAGGGACCACAAGTACCATGTAATCAACAATGGTGTTTCTAATCTTTATGATAATCTCGAATTCCTGCATGAGAAACAAAAGGCGAAGAATGAGAAAGTTGAGAAGTTTATGAAGAAGGTTGAGGACGAGAAGAAGAGATATGAAGACTACTTCAATCTTAATATTTCCTAATTTATTTTTTCAAATTTCTTATCTATGTAAAGGCTATGCCTTAAACTATTTCTATTTCCGAATTGTGTAATAAAGGCTTGTTTAATGCCTCGTTCTTAATAATATAAAGTGTTTCGTTTATATCATATTCATCTTTATCCCGCTTAAAAAGTCTTCAAACTTATGACCTATCAGATTTATCAAACTTCTATACACCCTTATGTAGTGGAGAATCATGGTTCGTCCAACTGCACCAACTCTTACCACGATGTCTCATAACTTTCTCGTTTGACCACGTCCATTTCATAACTTTCACAACTTCCATAACTTTCAAAGGTATGAAAGTTGACCAAGTCTATAAAGACTGCAACTTAAAACTAGCCAACTATGACTCGACAAGTTCGTAACTATTTTCATGGATGACGTTTTGATCTGCTCCAAGAGTGAGAAAAAACATGAGCAATATTTTCAAATTCATTCTTAAGAAGAAGAACAACTCTACGCAAACTTTTCCAAGTGCAAGTTTTGGCTTAAAACCGACATGTTGTCGATCCAGCTAAGATTACTGCTATCCTTAATACACTATATTAGAAATCATCATTTATCATATCTTGACCTTATGGAGTGACCTTGGAATGAAAATATGAATTAGTGAAATATAATGACGATGGCCAACGTGATTATATTACGGTAATTCATAGAAAAGTTCCAATATCATGACGTATGGAATAGAAAGTGATTCAAAGAAAACTCTCAAGCTATCTGTTTAAAAACCCAAATGCAAGAAGAAAAAAGATCATCTTGATATTAGTACATACCAAAGACTGCGAAGCATATTCGTCAATTTTTGGGACTTTTCGGTTACTATCGGAGATTCATAAAGGATTTTTCCCTTCTTGCCAAACCTCTTACGAAGCTAACTCAAAAAGGGAAGAAGTTTGAGTGGTCCGAAGAACAGGAATCTGCTTTCAAGATTCTGAAAGAGAAGTTGACCACAGCCCCGATTCTATCTTTACCTGAAGGTACTAACGATTTTGTTGTTTACTACGATGCCTCAAAGCAAGGCTTTGGTTGTGTTTTAATGCAACGTGAAAAGGTTATTGCCTACGCATCTAGACAGTTGAAGAAACACGAGGAGAACTATACCACACACGACCTTGAGTTAGGTGCCGTGGTATTTGCATTAAAGATATGGAGACATTATCTATATGGTACCCAGTTTACGGTGTACACTGACCATAAAAGTCTTCGACACATCTTTGATCAAAAACAGCTGAATATGAGGCAAAGCCGATGGCTCGAGTTATTGAACGATTATGACTGTAAGATGGAATATCATCCTGGCAAGGCAAACGTAGTTGCCGATGCCCTCAGTCGAAAAGACGATGTTAAACGTGTTCGTGCCTTAAACCTGAAAATCAAATCAAATCTTATATCACGAATCTGCGAAGCTCAACTGGAAGCTATTAAACCAACACTTATCGAAGGTGAAGGACCTATCGGTTTCGAGAACCAACTCCAAGTGAAAGCTAATGGTACACGGTACTTTGGCAACAGAATTTGGGTTCCTCGCTTCGGTAATCTCCGTGAACTAGTCTTGGATGAAGCGCATAAGACTAGGTATTCTATTCATCCGGGTTCTAGTAAGATGTACCACGATGTGAAGGAATTCTACTGGTGGCCTAATATGAAAGCCGACATTGCTACTTATGTTAGTAAGTGTCTCACTTGTTTGAAAGTCAAGGCTGAACATCAAAAGCCTTCTGGTCTGTTGACACAACCCGATATTCCGCAGTGGAAGTGGGAATGTATCGCTATGGACTTTATTACTAAATTGCCCAAGACTTCTAGTGGCAATGATACTATATGGGTCATAGTAGATCGTCTTACTAAATCTGCTCATTTCTTACCGATCAAGGAGACCGACAAGATGGAGAGATTGTCACAACTATATATCAAAGAAATTGTCTCTCGTCATGGTGTTCCTATATCAATCATATCCGATCGCGACAGTAGATTCACTTCCAGATTCTGGAAATCCTTACAATCTGCTCTTGGAACTCAACTCGACATGAGTACCGCTTATCATTCGCAAACCGATGGTCAAAGTGAACGAACCATTCAAACATTGGAAGATATGCTTCGCGCTTGTGTTATCGACTTCGGCAAAGGCTGGGATAGACATTTGCCTTTGGTTGAATTCTCTTACAATAATAGTTACCACTCAAGTATTAAGGCTGTACCTTTTGAGGCCTTATACGGACGAAAATGTAGATCCCCACTGTGCTGGGATGAATTAGAGGACAGACAGTTAACTGGTCCTGAAATCATACACGAGACAACCGAAAAGATAGTTCAGATTAAGAAACGAATAGAAACTGCCCGCAGCCGACAGAAGAGCTATGCTAATAAAGGTCGGAAAGATTTGGAATTCCAAGTTGGTGACAAAGTCATGTTGAAAGTATCCCCTTGGAAAGGCGTCGTTCGTTTTGGTAAATGAAGCAAACTAAGTCCGCGTTTTGTTGGACCCTTCAAGATTACTGAAAGGATCGGACCCGTGGCTTATCGATTAGAATTACCTGCTGAACTTAGCAGCGTACACAACGTATTTCATGTCTCGAATTTTAAAAAGTGTCTCGCTGATGACACTCTCCTTATTCCTTTGGATGACATTCGCATTGATGATAAAATGCACTTCATAGAGGAACCCGTAGAAGTCATGGACCGATCTGCTAAACGCTTAAAACAAAGCACCATACCTATTGTTAAGATCCGTTGGAATTCACGACGTGGCCCCGAGTATACCTGGGAACGTGAAGACCAAATGAAACAGAAATATCCCCATCTCTTCTCAACCGCTGATGCATCCGAGAAGTCTACCTAAAACTTCGGGACGAAGTTTTTATTAACGGGGAGGTACTGTAACAACCCTCACTTTTCGACTTCTAAATTACTGAATTAACCCTAGGGTTATATGTCTGACTATATGTATTAAAGGTTGTTATATACAATTAAATATTGACCGTATAGTAATTTTTAGTCAACAATGTACGCTTAAATAAAAAATATATTATTAATTTATATAATTTGACATAATTTAACTAAGTATATAAACTTTGTATCACTTTTATTATTTAGTTAATATATTTAACTATATAATAAATCCAATTATATATAAATGTAATAATATTTACAAACTTACTAAAGCTATAGTTTAATAATTAAAATCATAATTATTATTAAAAATACAAAATACCGAATTATTTATTATTTTTATGCAAAATTTGTATTTATTAATTAAATAAATAAAAATAAAAAAAATAAAATAAAATATTATTGACAAATATTCTTGGAAAAACATTAAATAAATTTGTTTATTTACATAAAAAAAATCCTTAAAATAAAAATAGATAAATAAATAAATAGATAAATTACTTTTTGATTAAAAATTTTAATGGAAAAACTACTTTTATTATTTTATTTTGTGCATTATCTCATGACCTAACATTTAATACTTTTTAATTTTAAAATCCCATTAAGAATTAAATATTTCTTTTTCTTTTAATTATTTTGTTCTTTTTACCTAATTTTTTCAAGTATAAATACCCCTCATTTCTCATTCAAACTCACACCAAAATTTCTCTCATTCTCTCTTTGAAGAATTACTACTAGTAAGTATTCTTTTCTTACTTTTTATTTTTTTTACTTTTTACTTTTTACTTTTTTACTTTTTACTTTTTACTTTTTACTTCGGTTATTATTTTTACCGAAATATGTAAATAATGTTATAAATTATATGCAATTAAAAATAAAATAAATAACATGTATACACTATTACTATTACTAGCACCTATAACCTACTACTTATATTGTAACATAAAAACATTTTGGGATATGTATTAGAGATGTATAGATCTTCGAACTTTCTTGACGAATGGTTTCTATGAGATTCTAGGCAGAGGGTTTGGATTTCCGATTTAAAGGGTCCTATGGCTCAAGCCCCTAGATCTAAATTAGCCATTCGAAGGGAAAGGGGTGATTGGAAGCTTATCTAATACGGCAAGTATCCTAAAATGGAAAACACTGATAAAAGTAGAAACTCTCTAGTCATAGAAACTTAGTAAAATAAGAAACTTTCTAAAAATGAAAACTTTATAAAAATAGTAACTTACTAGAAATAGAAACTTAGTAAAACAAACACATACTTAAACTTAAACTTAAACATGGGCAAAACACTTAGCTACTCTTAAATGTCAATAGGTTGACTTTCCTGCTCACTCGTTCAACTCTTTATTCCGAGGAATAACTCTCTCTCTACTTACTAAGGTGAATTCATAGCCCCTCTTTATTGCTAGCAAACTTACTTACTTTTACTTGGGGTGAGACACATGCTGTTTTTACTTTTTACACTTTAGACACAAGTACCATACTGTTAAACTATGCTATACCCGACTATGTCCGACCAAGTCCCTACAGTGATATTTTTAATTGCTGCAGCATGCTTAATTATTGGGGGTAGGCCTATCGGGAGTAACGTCCCCGATACATTTGACCAAGTCATTGTATTACTTAATAATGAAATTAAACCGACAAGGACAGACACAACTTGTCATGGGGCAAAACTTGAACGTTTAGTCTAAATATCACGCATTGGCATAACTTTTTGATCCTGCGGGAGATCAACTTTACAAACTAAATCTTGTGGTCTAAAACAACGACAAACTTTTTGTTAAACCTATGAACTTCACTCAACCTTTTTGGTTGACACTTTAGCATGTTTTGTCTCAGGTGCTGTTTGATTCAAGCTCTTATACTTACCGCTTATGTGATGCTACTTGGACATAGGATCAAGAGATATCGCATTTATTACTTCTGCATGTGAACATTTACGATATTGTTATTCCTGTCATTGTAACGACATTTCATTTTCCGCTGCGTACTCATTAAAGTTAAATTCATCATTTAGTATTGTTCTCGTTTATTATAATATGTTGGTATGTTTTGATATTAGTGACGTTCCTTCCAGACCCTATTGGGAGGACGTTACAAGTTTTAGTTGAACAAATGTGGTTATAGTTTCCGACCTTTTGAAAGATTTGTCGTGACAGTTCTGTTATTATTATAAATCGCTATTTTTTCTAATTCATCTATTTTGTAAGTATTATAGACGGTAGGTGTTGGATTCATTAGATTTCACAAGAAATTTTAAATATTTTCTCAATCTTGATAAACATGAAAGCACCAAATAACGGTGGGCTAATGCTACAACTACAGCTGCAAGACATGATGCAGGTACATGAGTCCAGAAACAACACAAGGCTTTCATTCAGAATTGAATCCATTGGTCGGTAAGAGTTTTCCAACAGTCAATTGAAGGTATTGTCTTTGTGCTATATATAAATAGTAGTTGTGGTGGAGTTGATGTTAAAGGTATATACAACAAAGGTGACTATCTTTACTCATTTACAGAGTGATAAATTAAAGATATACAACAAAGGTGGCTATCTTTACCCATTTACATACTGATAGATGGATCTGAATTGCGTATTCTCTCAACGTTGGTATCTCGGTAATGTTACTACGAATATTGGTGATATATTAAAGGTATGTATACAACAACAAAGGTACCTTGTCTCCGTTTACATATTTATGATTAGATTTGAATTTCTTATTATCTTAAAAAAGTGTTGTAACATTTGTGATTTTCATAACTTTTAGTATTTCATTATCACTATTTAGAACTTAAGATTTTTTCAATAATATAGTGTGGTTTATATTACTAATTATTTTTAATTTTATTAGTACTTGCATTTTTTAAGTTTAATGCACTAATTAGTTTGCTCCTTATGACTTAAGAAATACTTTGTAGTTTTGCCCCTTATGAAACATCAGTTTCTTTTTTCTTTTTTCCTTATGACTTAAGTGTACTAATCTGATTGCATATTTATATTATCATTATCATTGTTTGTATCTTTTGTTGGTTTTATTTTTGTTAATGAGGAAGATTTTGTGTGTTCAGAGGTTTTTTTTTATGGTTCTAATGTTCAAGTATCAACTCTTTTACAACGAGTCAATACCTCTGTTTTGGATGTTTGAAGCTTTAACAATACACTTTAAGCTTTAAGATTTAAGATATTTGACCCGTCAATTGATATAATATGTACATTTTCAATTTGATTGATTAAGAGTTGTCGTGCAACGCACGGGCTCTTAAAGGCTAGTTCTTACCCAATTAGACAAGCTGCATAACAAAGCATATAAACCAAAAATGTGCATCTTGTTCTAACTCAAATATTAACAAAACATAAAAAAGAACATATATTACAGTACCTATTAGAAGAAGACATAACGGTAAGTATGTCTTGCAAGATATTTCCAGTTTTATCATGTCTTATAAAGCATTACATTTTGATATTGATTTAGCATTGAACTCCAATATGTGTAAACAGATAGGACATATATTACTCTAATACAATATATGTAAACAAACACATTAGACCAACATGAAGAGTGAATTCCGCGTACAAATAACAGAAGTTCATTAAAATAGATGACACGGATGAAAATTCAAACTGAATTTTTTTAAGTGTGTCTTTACAATCAAATCGTTATTCCTTATGTATCAAACTGGAAATATTAAATTCGTGGAATTTACCTTCGAGGAACTGATTTGAGTGAATTTACAAAATCGATATTCAAATATCGTAATCTATCAAACCCTAGAATGGCTCCAATTGAATATCAAACGCCAACAATTTAATTTAGTATCTTCTCCTTCTTGATTCATGATTTGGGAGGATTTGGAAGAGCTCATAGACTTTAGCACAATCAATCATCTTTATTCTGGTCGAAATTTTCTTCTTGTTTGATCGCGAATGAGTTGTATTGTGAAGACCCATATTTTCCCATTTAGATCCCGTCTGTTTTTTTAATCTCAAGGTCTCATTATCGCTAATCTTTAAGATTATGAGGTCATAATCATGAGTTGAACTTTTTAAATGGTCAAGATTTAGTTAATGATTATGTATGAAAGGCTAGTATTAGAAGTTAGAGATTTAAGTGATCTATTTTTGTGTTTCTTTTAATATATAGAAAGAATAGATAGATTATTATTATTATTATTATTATTATTATTATTATTATTATTATTAGCTTAAAGCCCGCGAATTTGCGGGGCTTTTTTATATGACTCTTTAAGAATAAATTTGAAAATTCATAAACTGATATCTTATATTATTTGAATTGTTTCGAGTTATCGGACGGAATCATATAATTTTACTGTATAGTTTTTGACAAAATCAAAACAAATAAAACCATAAACGTAAATAACATCATACTTTAAAATTTCTTCTTAAACTTTAGATCTTATTTCCCATGTCTTTTGGAGGGACCCGCTCATGAGGTCCGAGAAGAAAAAGCGGATAATTTGTTAATGAAACATTGTTAAGATTGAACGGTAATGCATGACTCATTAAGCACACAAAGACATATCTCTTTGGCCTTGAAATACATTGTTCTACTTTGAAAAGGTTCAGGTTCAAATAAGATGAGCAGACTTCTTTCTTGTTGTGGCTGAAATTACAAATAGTGTATTTACATATTAGTCTAAACTCCACCATCACAAGTGGGAATAAAGATTCAAAAGAACCTTACCTCATTATAGTGATATTGTTTGCACGTAAGTATGATTCTATCATTAGCAACATGAAATTCACAAAATATGTTCAAAACCAGTGGTTGTAGTTTCATCACCATCCGATTTATTTCTATCGCAATGATGTTCAAAACCTCATACCAACAAATTAACCATCGACATTTGACAATTAGGGATTGTAGATATTGCAAATATATATTACCCGCAATAATGAAACTTCAGGTCTCCGATTTATCACCCGGCAACAATCAGCAATTTTGTTATCTCAAGGAATAATAGTTACAAAAAATTAAAACAATATGTATAGATTGTAAATATATATTACCTGCAGCACCATAAAAATGCAGACCACCTTTTGCAATTAAAGATCATTTTTTTACAATTCGGAGCACGTATTTGTAAAAAAAAATGAACCAACATCTGCAATCCAACATGTTCTTATTCGATTGGGTTTAGATCGCCCCCTCAAATGGATAAGAAAAAGAAATAAGTTAACCGAAAAGAAATCATATACAGAGTAATAAAGCTGAATAACTACAAAGCATCTAAATTTACAACATATAAAAGATATTATTCATCACCAAGATACATATATGATCCAAGTTGTATGTGTGTCATAAACCCTTAACCACCAGTTAGACTAAAACAACAATCTATTACAAAATTAAATTAAATCTAGATTTGTTTTTATTTTTTTTCGGCGAAAAAGAAATATATTTATTTAACCTTCATCGGAACGATGAAGAAAAACTACAAATTACATTGGAAGCGGCTTAAGATCCCATAAAAATGACAGAATTGAAGTACATCGGACAAAAACACCTGAATTAAATTTAGATACTACTTTCATACTGAAAACAATTAAGGTGGGAAATTGTAGTCCTTAAAGATGCATTAGTGCATTGTACCCTCTAGCACGGCGATCATTAAGTATCATGAGAGTACATGGATGTAGCATCTTCATTCTTATTTAACTATATACAGTGGCCAAGCTTGAACTTTCACATTGGGGGACGGATCTCCTGGAAAATGAAGTAATTTTTTTGTTGTGCCTTTATACCTTTTTTAAAATAATACACCGTACAAAGTTAATATTATTCCATTAAAGCAAAAAAAATAAAAGGTTGTGAAACAAATTGATCGTTATCATTTAAGCATCGATAATTATAAAGATCATATCAAAATCAAAATACAATAATAAATAACAATACAGAATTAATAGTTAATGATGTATAATATTATTTTTATTACTCGTAGTTATACTTGTATACGGAGTTATAATAATAACAGTGCCTAACATTAAAGAATTGAAACTATAGGAACAAATAAGATAAATAAATAAAAAGATGAACTTGAGACATTTATATACTAAGTGTTACCTAAAAGGATGCCTTTTTGTGATTGTCCCTGGTAGTTGTCAACAACTTCATAACGATCGATAGAGATAGTGTTAAGCTGAGTTTCAAGTAAGAAAGTCGTGAGAGAATGTACCATTAAAACCTTACCAAAGCCGTGAGCATCAATGATTAAGAAACAGTTGCGATTTAGATGTAGACGAATGATGAAATATGCACATATGCACACCCGATTAAGATTGAAGATGATTGAAGGCGATTGCAGGAGGAGGCGATTGCAGGAGAGTATAGGGTTTGACCTAAAATTGTGTGTGTTATTGCGGCCGATGTTTTTTTACATGTTTTTGCTAAATTAATTGAAACCCCTGATTTTTGAAAAAAGGCCGCGACTTTTTTTGGTATAAGGGTATTTGTGTAATCAAACAAATCAAGGTGAAGATTATTAGGTCATAATAAATAAATTCATTCTAATCTTTTTTAATTAACAACCGTAATCTTCTAACAGGTGGATTTGCATCCCGCAGAATAAAATGCACAATTAACTAATAAATATGCCTATTTGGGTTGTGTTAATCTTAAACGGGTCATATGGTGGTTCAAAAAAATAGATAGCCATATATAGAAAGGGTCAAACGTGTTAAAAGTTGCGAAAGGTTTATTTTTATATATACAACTACATACAGCAGTATATTCACCATTTAAGATTTGTATTGCATAAGAACTGTTTGATAATGAAGAATACAACACGTTAAGTATTTATAAATTTATATAAATATAAACATAAATTTTGCTAGCAGGGCAACCTAGCCTAGTCCATCTTCCCATCTCGGTAAATCGATTTAAAAATAATTCTGAATCAAATGAAATGGTCAAATGTAAATGTTTATACAAATGCAAACCCCGATATAGTTCCCTCTCTACCCTACTTGAAAACCATGTTGACAAGTGGTTCACATCAAAATGAAATATCAAAGTATTTGGTCATGAATCATTTGAATATCAAATACGCAAGTCGACCAAGATCAGCCATGTTATTATTATCTCTTCTTTAGTCTCACAATCGGAATACCCTTTATCTTATGGTTGACAAAAGGGTTTTTTAAAATGAGATATTATAAAACTTATTTGGAGAACCTTATTTACCTTCGAATTTTCTCTAAATTCTTTACTAACCTCTCGCACTTTAACTTTTCGCTCCAACTCCTAAAATTCAATCTATTCAAAGGATTTCAAATAATACAAACAACTATAGTTTTCTTAAATTTATATTTACCTTCTCCAATGAATGATAATTCATTTCATTCAAATTAGTATGTCATTATTCATATTATACTGAATATAACAAGTGATAGGGATGCCCCGCGGTGTGAGGGCGAATCACATGGGTTGTTTTTTTAAGATACTTAAGGAACCGCGTTACCAAAATTTGTGTCCATCTCAGAGAAACTTTTTAATATAACCAAATTTACGCGTTTATAGTATCCATTAACTATACACATGTAGGATCGCACTTTGGGCGACTTCCAACCCTTCTGCCCGTTTACCCTTTAGGCTGCAGCAACAGCAACGTACTAGCAGCAGCAGACCATGTGATTAGGACTATTTTGACCCGTTTCAAGTTGATGTTGCTTCTTAACACAATCTATCTGCAAATTACACATCAAGGAAAAATCAGTCCTTTATTTAATTATGTCATAATTGGCTAAATATGGTAGTCAGTTTTATGCAATTCTATATATATGACTCCCATTGCACAAAAATTGGTTACCTTCATAATCGTATGATCCTCTACGGTATCATTGTCAAAGGTCACTCTGCAACTAATTGATCAAGTCAACCAGATGCATCAAGAGTTTACAATTAATGAAATCTATAAGTAATAAGTATAAACACAAAAAGAAGTAATAATTTCCAGATTTATAATAAATATTAAAAAGATGTAACTTTCTGATGTGGTCGACGTATATTACTGTGAATCATCATTACATTTAAAATGTCCAATCTTAGTGACCATCAACTCAACAGCATATGGTCATACAGAAGTGATTTTTAGTGAAAGCATGCTCTGAAAATCTTACATGATCAGAACAGCAGTTGTAGAGCTTTGAACTTAATTACCTAAAATCTTAAATGAATACATTCTTTAAACTGCAATACTTCAAAGTTCTTTAGTCCAACGAAAGCAGACATATTTTGCATTAGAACACAAAAAAAGCCCCAACACCGGTTAATTAAGAAACAATATAGCAAAAACCCTAAATTGATACAAAACAATCTGAATTCATTGTGCATAAAACAAAATCATACGAACCTTGAATTGAAGATCGCCAACAAAATCGGATTCATCAGACGTATGTGTAGGAGTGGCAATTTCGAGCAAATTTAGATTTTAAAAAAATGCATATGAACCTTGAATTAGATGATACTGTAATCGAAATCATATAGTGTATATTATTAATTCTAATCGTATAACCTAATTAAGATCATATAACTCATTTATAACTCGGAATCATATAACCTAATTTAGATGATAAAAAAATGCATACGAACCTTGAATTGGATGATATTTACAACTAACCCTTTGATTTTACAAACCCTATTTGGATGATACGCACCATGATTTAGCATTGAGACCCTAAAATTAGAATGAGAGGCCGCCCAATTTTTTTTGACAAAAGGGTAATTTGGTAATTAAACAAATTAGGTACTTGATTATGAGGTCATAATGAAGATTAGTGAAAAATGAATGGTCTAGATTAGTGATCATTAATTAATGAATGGCTAAGATTAATTGAAGCAACTTAAAATGATCTATTTTTAGTTTTGTTATTATATATAGTATAGATATAGATTATTATTATTATTATTATTATTATTCTATTATTGTTAACTATTATGTGCGGAGGATCCAAAGAAGGACGGTAGGGTCATGAAAACCCATTTAAAGGCAATCGGTTTAAATAGTAGTGTATCACTTTTTTGACCAATCGAATTTTAACACTATAGAGTTGACCGGAGAAGCCAATCAAGCAAAACACGTCACCGGATAGGAGCATAGCGATGAATCTTATTCAAATAGAAAGCATGTAAAACCGGACTACTGGCAAGGTGGCCGGTGAGGAGTATATGACGCCCCGTACAAAATCAACGTGTACGGATCATCAACAACAGGTCCATTACACGGTTACAACACTATATGCCGTTTTAAAACAAGTTTTGCATTCATGAAAAGATAACGTCTTTACCAACGTCAAAAGTTTTACAAAAGATAACGTGCTTCTACGAATAGAGAGCATTAACATAAGTATGTGACACAAAGGTCATTACAAAACCATAGCTCGTAAATAACATAAGTTGTGAATGCAAAATAAAAGTTCCATGATTGAGACATCTCTAAACAATGCGAGTTTGTAACAGCAAGTCTATAGCACCAAGACTATAACAGCAAATCTAACAGCGGAAGCAACAACGTCTAAGCACCTGAGAAATACATGCTTTAAAATGTCAACACGAATGTTGGTGAGCTATAGTTTGTTTGTAATCAGCAATGTAATGTAGACTACGAGATTTCAGTGCTTCAAATCAGCATTTCAAATCAGTATTTCAAATCAGTATGATAAAGTATATGCTTATCAGTGGGCACTCGGTAACTATCTTAACGTAAAAATAATATATCACCCCCTAAAAGTACAGTTGGCGAGTGCGTAAGTTCTCGAAGTATTAAACACCCGTTAAATGCTAGCGCGACTAGCCCGAGTGGGGATGTCAAACCCTATGGATCCATATCTAAGATTCGCATCTACCGGTTCAAAAACCAATAGTTAAACGTTACCGAGCTAAGGGGAAAATTTGTGCTGTTATATCACCCACACATATATAAAGTTTAAGTACTCGTGTCTAGTATGTAAAACATAAAAAGCACATGTATTTTCAGTCCCAAAAATAGTTAAAGTAAAAAAGGGAGCTATAACTCACAGTGAATGTGCGGTAAAATCGATACGAAAATGTAAGCAAGTAGTAAGTCGGTCCAAACAAGTAAGTTGGTCGATCCAAAAGGTCCGCAACCTAAGTCAATGGTTACTAAGTCAGTAAATTGTCCCCAAAAGTTTTAAAGTAAATAATTTAAGTCTTAAGTATCATCATCGTCATCATCATTCGTAAAAGATAAAGTAAGTTTTCAACAAGAATAGAGGTCGAAACAAAGGGCTGACTTCGGACAGCTGCTACGACCTCTATACAAACTGAAAAGGCGCGCGGCCAGTGGCCAAGGCTCCGTATGTGAGTCCTCTTACTGCTGTCAAATTTTCAGATCCTAACTCGATGTCGTTTGACCGTGGAGACGGTTCAAGCGCGAGTAGGTCAGAAATTTCAGCACGTCGTTACAAAGGCGTAGTGATTTTCGGAAGGCTATAAATCCTAAACCGTATATCGGATTTAGGCGAGTCTTAAATGAAAAGTCATATGCTCGAACCGAACTATCTGGAAATCAACTTTCCAGAAGTCACAGGAGTCTGATCAGACCCTGAAAAACAGAAAACACGTGCTCCGGTGGGTTTCTTGGTGCTTGATGCTTATCACGGTTCTCATCCTTGATGCGTATAAGTCTCAAGTTTACAACTCTTTGATTTTTTAGCATCACTTTGACCAAGTTTCAACCATCAACACACCATGTCAAGACTAAAGAGAAATACAACTCACTTAAGAGTTTTAGATGGATGATCAACCAAGGTTACATCATGTTCTTAGTCTCGACACAAATACAAGTTCTATTTAAAGCTACAAACTTTGATTCAATCAAACAAGCAAGACCTTAAGTTACATAAATTAGATCAAACAAAGTAATGAAACCCTAAGCTAGGAAGCTTGGATCCCTTAACAAATAATTATGAGATTTCAAAGCTAGAAAGCTTGAATCTTTTATGTTCTTGAAGATCTTTAAAGCAAAAAAGCTACATCTTCAAGTTTCATGAAGATCATAAACACAAGTTTTGATCTTTTAACAAAAACAAAGTGATCTTAAGCTATAAAGCTTAGATCTATCAAAGTATTGAAGATCCAAAGCTAGAAAGCTTGAATCTTTTTTGTTCTTAAAGGATTCAATTCAAAGTTTGAATCTTCAAGATATAACAAGATCAAAAAGCTAAAAAGCTTGATCGTGTTTAAGAAGAAAGAAGGAAGAAAAAGAAAATTTAAGAACTTACAATTTTAGTGTGAGAAAGTCTAGAGAGAAAATTAGAGAGCAAGTGTGTGTAAAATGAGAATGAGATCAAGTGTGAAATGGAAGAATGAGGCTTGATATTTATAGTGGTGGAGGTGGTGGTGGGTGTCTCCAAAACCGTAGGCATCATGGGGGACAACTTTTGCTTTTTGCATGGTGGTGGTCTAAAGGTGGTGCTTGTTGTTGGGATCCCATGCAACATATGTAGTAATGGGTAACAAAAATGCTAGTATGTTGGCTCATCATAATGGGTTTTTGTCCTACTTCTTTATGGATCATAAATCCATTAAAGTTGGGCTAATTCAATGGTTCATTAACTAGAGTATGGTGGGCATAAGTCCATTAAGGTAAAAAGTTCAATAAGACTAACTAGTGTGTATTAGTAAATTACTAAGCGTAATTAAGCAGCCAATAAGCCAAGTAATTGTCATTAGAAAATAACAATTAGTTTCAAGTAGTCATAATATTCCAATTATGACAAAAGTTAAACGTGTACAAAGTACATAGCTCGTTCTAAACGTCAAGTGACACTAACGGTCATAAAAGCATTCGAGGATCAAGTTAAGTGATTACGCACTTAACAACACGTTGTAAGATACTAACGAAAGTAATTAATCATGAATAAAGATCCCAGAGCATAAACTAGCTCAATACGCACAAATACGCAGTTTCGTGAAAGTATAAAATATAATTATAAGTCGAAAAAGTCGGGTCGTTACATTACCCACCCGTTAAAGAAAATTTCGTCCCGAAATTTTTAGGAGGGACCAACAACGGTACCAAATTTGAAGAAGAAGGAGCGTATCAAAGTTCTGAGAGACTTGTGGGCTCAGAAGTGAGCGATTTACCTTGAAAGGTACTTGGGCGTATAAAAGTAAGAATAGGTATATGCCATTAATTAAGTCTCTTGACCTTAGAGATCAACCAATTGATTTCATTTCTTGTTAACATAAGTATGTCATCTGAATATATATATCCACAAAAGGAAAGATGATGTTTTTAGCCTTACAGGCATCTTCAGTAAGCTGGATGCATGAAATGCATCATGAATGTTATCAACTCATCTAAAACATTAAGCGCTTATGTCATAATACAAAGCTGACAGGTAGAATGGAAAACATGGTGATCACAACCTTGTGATTTGATGTCTGGATAGTGTTAGCCAAGGATTTTACTAACCCCTTAATTTCGGAAAGAGACCATATAAAGAAACCGATATTTAAGAAACGTTTGAATTGAATAAATGAATTGAAATTTTAGCTGGAAGTGACTAATCGGACTTATATGCAATGCAAGCTATAATTATTTATAGTGTCTTCAGGACGGTCTGAACGAACAATGAAGGATATCACCCAGTTTAACATACTGTATGTGAACTTATCCTTGGATGAAATGAAAGCACAGTTCCATAATGTAACTATTAGCCTTCAGTTACATGCTGAAGTTAGGGTTAACATCGACTAGAACAACATATAGCTGCAACCAATGAAGGAATAAATATATAGAGTAACCGCATCAGTGTTATAGATGTTTTAAGCAGTCCCTTCTAAGAGGATAGCAAGACTCGTAGATTTTTAAAGTAATTTACATTACATTTCCGAAAGAAAATCGCACGAAAGGTGTGATCTTTAAACGAGAGTGAACTCTTCGTACAACGAGCGAGTTGATCTGAATTTATCCTTATACTTAAGGGGATGCGCAGATGAGAAGATACGTGAACCCTTGGTCATAAAGAATGGTTTACTCCAAGTGAAAAGAATCTCAAAAATGATTTCTTGTACCTCAACATACTGATTCATAGAGATAATGTTTACAAGGGTGTTGCGATTAGCCGTGAAATATTGAGAGTAGAAACCCACCTAGTGCCTTTCCTACAATGGGGTGACCACTGAGTGTACCTCAGAAAACTGATTTATCGGCCCGCGTTTTTGCCATGTCTAACCTTAAGAGGAACATTTTATGAGCGCAAAGACTTCCTAACAAATTTTACAAAACTGCCATCCAAAGTGGCTCAAGAGTTTTTAACAAAGATCTTAATGGTAAGCTTCATCCCTAACGGAGGGCGAGAAGAAGTGTGATCCATACATGGTGTAGTCTAATACGAAAACCTTTAATAAAATCAACCAAGGAAGTTTTGAAAAACCTTTAAATGTTTGATGTGACAACATAAAAGGAACGAAGTTCCTAGTAAATTTAGAAGTATGTACAACGTGTACCATTTTTCACAAAACTATTTGACTTAAGTTAAACAACTCAATAAGGGGGCGATTTTTAAATAATTTGAATGTATAACTTAGTATGTACTAACCCAAAATAAGTAAGGGTAAATTTATTAACTTAATTATATACATACATATATGATTTTATAAATTGCATAAGTGACAGAAAAATTTTATTACTTTCATTTGTCCATAAATCTCGTGAGGACCGCACAAATAAACAACGTGTAAAAATTTTGATAAACATAGTTTTTCGTATTTCAGAGGTTACGAGTTGAAAAGATCGAGTGAAAAATCTTTGAATCATCGAGTGACATGTCACTAGGTAATGAAAACTAATGAATTAAATATAGTTTTGATAATTATCAGGACACAAGTCTTTGGGCCAAAAATGTTCACGTGCGAAGTCGTTGCTAAAAAGTGAGGTATGAATGATAGAGCATGAGGATGAGAAGTTAATCGCTTCTTGACTTTGCAAAATGCCAAACAGGTTATGATTAATATTAAAGTCGAAATAATGGTGGTGTTAATATCACTAAATGAGAATTCTCCTGGAATAAGTCAGGACTTAGAGTTATGTAAGAAAGAGTATCGCTCCAACAGGTGTGGCAAATAAGATCCCTGGGGTAACGCAATAATTTTGAATGGTTTAAGTGTTAGTGGATGCCCAGAGGCTCTGCATGACGTGGCAGTAAGTGCCTTTATCACATACATACACACACATGAATCTCTCGATTTCGATGGTTGTAAATTCTTCATGATGACTTGGATACGAATAACACGGAAATTTTTATATAACAAGCAACGAAAATTTTACAGAAATCATTTAAGGTGACAATGTAAGAAATGAAACGAAGTTCTTAGTAAACTAGAGTTATGTACAACATGTACTATTCTAAGTAAAATATCTTTTGAATAAAAGAATTGATTTGTAAAAGTGAAAGTAAAATTTCATATGTACTAGTCAAAAATAAGTAATTATTTGCTTTATTATATATAACATATACGGTTTCTAAAATTTGTACGAATGGCAATAAAATAAATTTATTTTTATAAAACTTTGAGAGGATCGCACAGTAAAATAGTGTGTGTAAAATTTTTGCAAACAAAATTTTCATATTTCGAAGGTTACAAGTTGGAAAAAGATTGATGAGGATCGAGTAAAAGATTTTGAAAATTTTGGGTGATATTTGAGCAACAATGTCACGAGATAATGAAAACTTTTGAATTTAAATGTGGTTGATGACTATTAGTAGGGCATAAGTACTTCAACAAAAAATGCTTAAGTATGAAGCTGTTGCTTATAAGTGAGATACGAATGGGAGAGTATGAGGATGAGAATTAACCACCCATTGATTTTGGAAAATTTTGAACTGGTATGACTAATAGCGAAGTAAGAAGGATGATGGTGTGATTATCATCAAATAAGAAATCTCTCGGAATAAGTTAGGATTTAGAGTCGCGTAAGAATGAGTATCACATAAGATTCTTGGGTAGTCTTTAATATAGAATCTGAATCGTTGAAGTGACAGGATACAATTTCCTTTATGTATCGCTGTGCAAATTTGTCCATTGTATCAGTTTCTTTCATGGCTAGAAAGTGAGCAGATTTGGTGAGACGGTCAACAATAACCCAGATAGTGTCATAACCGCCTACCGTTTTCGGTAGCTTCGTGATGAAATCCATTGTTATTCCTTCCCATTTCCATTGTGGGATTTCAGGTTGTTGAAGTAACCCAGATGGCTTTTGGTGTTCGGTTTTGACCTTGGAACAAGTCAGACACTTCCCAACGTAAGTAGCAATGTCCTTTTTAAGGTTTGGCCACCAATATTGTTCCTTGGGATCATGGTACATCTTACCAGCTCCGGGATGAATCGAATACCGAACTTTCGCTTTCATCCTTGAAAGCCAGTCTGTTCCAACTATTTCATCAAAGCTTCCTAACTTGATGAGTATTAGGTTAATCCTAAAGTCCATTCCAACTTTTACATCAAGCTTCCCGAATTGATGGGTGTTAGGTTAATCTTAAGGCTCATTCCAACCAAATCTTATTATACTACCATGAAAAATTCTATCAATCTTCTCAAATAACATCTGCTTGTGCGTAGGTAACTAATCCTTTCCAACTAGTACTTTAAAACTTCCAAGTTTTGTTGACATGAGGTCATCTCCAAATGACCCACCTGTTAATTTTAAGGTACTACCTTAAATTATTCCTCTATCTCTGCCAGCTTACCATTAGCTTATCCTATAGAATACTTAACTCTCATGGTTGTTAATGGCTTATTAGTCATAACAATAAGGTTCTTAGATATAAGGTTTCTATCGCTCTAGTATTAAACAACTTCGAGACAATAAAACGTTGTGACGAAACGTACCCTAACTAAAATCAGGATCCATGCGAGTCTCCATAGTTGAGATAACGATTGCTCTACCGCAAGTAAGTCCAAAGTTTTTCCCTATTTGAGAACTTTTTCCTTAAGTGTCCAGGGTGTCTATATCTATAACAAATTTTCGGGTTATCAATTCTGCAATCAAGGCCCTCCTTGTACAGTATCTGGGCTACGTGGTTATTCTTTTCCTACCTCTAACAGACCATAATGCGTATACTCAAGTGGTTCCTACCAAAATTTTCTTTGAATCACTTCATATTCCTTATGTAGTAACATTGGAACTTCTGCATGATTTACTTCAATATAATCACGCTGACCGGGTGTCATTATATTGTACTAAATCGTATGTTCATTCCAATATCACTCCATATGGTCAATGTAACGTGATCACTTCAAGTTCTACTCAATTTCATCTAACGGTGGTTTATCTATGCTAAATCTAAAAAATTAATCTCACGGCTTCTCGGTGTGGGTGCGTAGGTTCCGTAGGTCATGCATCAATGCCTAAATGTCCCGAAATTTTCTTTAAAATGTTTGGGTTCAGGTAATGTCGTTAGGTTCCTTTCTAGAAATTCAATCTGGGTCTCGTGTCGAGTTGTACGTGTAGCAAGTAGTAATACGATATATCTTAAGGCGACTCCCAAGTCTTTGGGTATGGTTGAGCATCAGTGGAAGACACTATGACCTTGTGAAAGGAGATGCCTTCCCAACTTCTCCAATGCCTAAGAGTGTTAGGGACCCAAGTCCAGAAGTGTCGTTAGATCGTCGAGTAGTGGTGAAGAATGAAAGAGATAAGTGACGGTCGTGAAAGCGTACGGGATACGGGTCAACTTGCGGAAACTGAACAACCTTCTAATGTTCATATGTTGTACGTGGCTACATAGGGTGGGGCGAGGTGGGGCGAGGTGCGATTACTCCGACAAGTCCTCACATATCTCCTCCTCCGAGGATCAGCTTTAGTGAGCGTGTAATCCGAGGGGTACTCTTCCTAGATTGCGTAAAGTAATGTTTCGATCTCTGGAAGGGTGGAACGGTAGTAACAGGTGGATTACATTACTAGTTCTTAGGGTTAGACGAGAGGGAAAAGGGTTCAGAAAAACATCTGAACTAGGAAAGATAAATTTTCCAAGTCGGTACAGCGGATAGCAGACATGTAGCAAGAAACAGCATCAACAATAACCTAGGTAGTCTATTGCAGTACACAAAACTGTAGTAGAAAGTAGTGTCATGCAGTAGTATCAGGTAACCAGTAGCATGCAGTAGTAATAAGCAGTAACATGCAGTAATATATAACAGTAGCATGCAGTAGTTTCGCAAAAACAAGTAAACGAGCAAGTTGTAGATTAGTCCTATTAGTGAATCCTACTCGACTCGATCAAGACACACTAATGCAACCTAATTCCCTACAACCAATGCTCTGAAACCAAATGTGACGCCTCGTACAAAATCAATGTGTACGGATCATCAACAACAGGTCCATTACACGGTTACAACACTATATGCTGTTTTAAAACAAGTTTTGCATTTATGAAAAGATAACATCTTTACCAACGTCAAAAGTTTTACAAAAGATAACGTGCTTCTACGAATAGAGAGCATTAACATAAGTACTTGACACAAAGGTCATTACAAAACCATAGCTCGTAAATAACATAAGTTGTGAATGCAAAATAAAAGTTCCATGATTGAGACATCTCTAAAAAATGCAGCGGAAGTCTAACACAGCGAGTTTGTAACAGCAAGTCTATAGCACCAAGACTATAACAGCAAGTCTAACAGCGGAAGCAACAACGTATAAGCACCTGAGAAATACATGCTTTAAAATGTCAACACGAATGTTGGTGAGCTATAGTTTGTTTGTAATCAGCAATGTAATGTAGACTACAAGATTTCAGTGCTTCAAATCAGCATTTAAAATCAGTATTTCAAATTAGTATGATAAAGTATATGCTTATCCGTGGGCACTCGGTAACTAACTTAACATAAAAATAATATATCACCCCTTAAAAGTACACTTGGCGAGTGCGTAAGTTCTCGAAGTATTAAACACCCGTTAAATGCTAGCGCGACTAGCCCGAGTGGGGATGTCAAACCCTATGGATCCATATCTAAGATTCGCGTCTACCGGTTCAAAAACCAATAGTTAAACGTTACCGAGCTAAGGGAAAAATTTGTGCCGTTATATCACCCACACATATATAAAGTTTAAGTACTCGTGTCTAGTATGTAAAACATAAAAAGCGCATGTATTCTCAGTCCCAAAAATAGTTAAAGTAAAAAGGGAGCTATAACTCACAGTGAATGTGCGGTAAAATCGATACGAAAATGTAAGCAAGTAGTAAGTCGGTCCAAACAAGTAAGTTGGTCGATCCAAAAGGTCCGCAACCTAAGTCAATGGTTACTAAGTCATTAAATTGTCCCCAAAAGTTTTAAAGTAAATAAGTTAAGTCTTAAGTATCATCATCGTCATCATCATTCGTAAAAGATAAAGTAAGTTTTCAACAAGAATAGAGGTCGAAACAAAGGGCTGACTTCGGACAGCTGCTACAACCTCTATACAAACTGAAAAGGTGCGCGGCCAGTGGCCAAGGCTCCGTATGTGAGTCCTCTTACTGCTGTAAAATTTTCAGATCCTAACTCGATGTCATTTGACCGTGGCGACGGTTCAAGCGCGAGTAGGTCAGAAATTTCAGCACGTCGTTACAAAGGCGTAGTGATTTTCGGAAGGCTATAAATCCTAAACCGTATATCGGATTTAGGCGAGTCTTAAACGAAAAGTCATCTGCTCGAACCGAACTATCTGTAAATCAACTTTTCAGAAGTTCCAGGAGTCTGATCAGACCCTAAAATCAGAAAACACGTGCTCCGGTGGGTTTCTTGGTGCTTGATGCTTATCACGGTTCTCATCCTTGATGCGTATAAGCCTCAAGTGTAAAACTCTTTGATGTTTTAGCATCACTTTGACCATGTTTCAACCATCAACACACCATGTCAAGACTAAAGAGAAATATAACTCACTTAAGAGTTTTAGATGGATGATGAACCAAGGTTACATCATGTTCTTAGTCTCGACACAAATACAAGTTCTATTTTAAGCTACAAACTTTGATTCAATCAAACAATCAAGACATTAAGTTACATAAATTAGATCAAACAAAGTAATGAAACCCTAAGCTAGGAAGCTTGGATCCCTTAACAAATAATTATGAGATTTCAAAGCTAGAAAGCTTGAATCTTTTATGTTCTTGAAGATCTTTAAAGCAAAAAAGCTACATCTTCAAGTTTCATGTAGATCATAAACACAAGTTTTGATCTTTTAACAAAAACAAAGTGATCTTAAGCTATAAAGCTTAGATCTATCAAAGTAATGAAGATCCAAAGCTAGAAAGCTTGAATCTTTTATGTTCTTGAAGGATTCAATTCAAAGTTTGAATCTTTAAGATATAACAAGATCAAAAAGCTAAAAAGCTTGATCTCATGATGATGATGATGATGATGATGATGATGATGATGATGATGATGATGTCGTGTTTAAGAAGAAAGAAGGAAGAAGAAGAAGAAAATTTAAGAACTTACAATTTTAGTGTGAGAAATACTAGAGAGAAAATTAGAGAGAAAGTGTGTGTAAAATGAGAATGAGATCAAGTGTGAAATGGAAGAATGAGGCTTGATATTTATAGTGGTGGAGGTGGTGGTGGGTGTCTCCAAAACTGTAGGCATCATGGGGGACAAGGGGGGACAACTTTTGCTTTTTGCATGGTGGTGGTCTAAAGGTGGTGCTTGTTGTTGGGATCCCATGCAACATATGTAGTAATGGCTAACAAAAATGCTAGTATGTTGGCTCATCTTAATGGGTTTTTGTCCTTCTTCTTAATGGATCATAAATCCATTAAAGTTGGGCTAATTCAATGGTCCATTAACTAGAGTAGGGTGGGCCTAAGTCCATTAAGGTAAAAAGTCCAATAAGACTAACTAGTGTGCATTAGTAAATTACTAAGCGTAATTAAGCAACCAATAAGCCAAGTAATTGTCATTAGAAAATAACAATTAGTTTCAAGTAGTCATAATATTCCAATTATGACAAAATTTAAACGTGTACAAAGTACATAGCCGTTCTAAACGTCAAGTGACACTAACGGTCGTAAAAGCATTAGAGGATCAAGTTAAGTTATTACGCACTTAACAACACGTTGTAAGATACTAACGAAAGTAATTAATCATGAATAAAGATCCCAGAGCATAAACTAGCTCAGTACGCACAAATACGCAGTTTCGTGAATGTATAAAATATAATTATAAGTCGAAAAATTCGGGTCGTTACAGAGTACATTACAGAAGTAACAAACCTTCGATCGTAAGGAATCAGTAGGAACCGGTGGTAGGGTTTCGGGGGGGGGGGGGGTAGGGGGGGTGAGAACTCCCTTTTATTTATTTATATTTATACTTTTTTGTTATTACAATTATATTTAAATTTATTACTTATTATTTATTATAAGAAATAAGAATAATTAATAATCAATTAACATAATAAATAATCTATCTATAACTTCTATTAAATCTCTATAATGATGATGTAAGCATTTCACCATTTAAGTCTATTTTTTGCTTAAGCATGTCACATGTAAATTCCTTAAAAATTAAGATGATGTATAAAAATCTTAAATAAGAATTACAATTAGACCGAATTTAACGCTTCCGTGTTAGCATGTGTTCTGGCCAACACGCCGGCAAACACGCCGTAGCGTGGCGTGTTGGTCGAGAAAATGGGACGCGTGCATCAAGTCAACACGAGACTTCATGGTACGTGTTGAAGAAATTTGGCGACGTGGAGGGTTGACAACCTCCAAAAGTTAACGGATATATGCATATATTATATATTAATTAATTAAAAAAATTTAATTTTCACTATATATATACAATATACAAACACAATTTCAAACACACTCTCATTCACTTTAATTCCAATTTCAATTCCTTATTATGATTTACTCAAAATGGATGCCTATTTAAAAATCGTCGACGATGATTCTTCAGACGATGAATTGTTATTAGGTGTTATAGGTTCGTGCGCCGAAGAGCTAGACCGAGAAGCTGGTGAGGGCTCAAGTCAGGCACCTCCACGACCTCCACGAGCCCGAATCTATATTCCTAGGGATCGCGAAGGTGCAACTGAACGTCTACACAGAGACTATTTTGCTGAATCTCCTACTTATCCCGATAGCAAATTTAAAAGACGTTATCGAATGCAACCGCAATTATTCGAGCGTATCATATCAGGTATACGCGACTGCACTATTAATCCTTTACCCAAACACTTTGCATATTTTAGGCACTCATACAACGCTGTTGGTCGTCAAAGTTTTAATATATACCAAAAGTGCACCTCTGCATTACGACAGTTGGCCTACGATACGACGGGTGATATGTGGGACGAATATTTGCATATGAGTGAGCTAACCTCATTAAACTGTTTAGACAACTTTTGTTTGTGTGTTACTGATTTGTACCAACAAGAATATCTACGTAAACCAACTGCACATGATATTCAACGAATATATGAAAGGCACGGAATAAGGCATGGTTTTAGGGGGATGCTTGGGAGCATCGATTGCATGCATTGAGAATGGAAGAATTGTCCCGTTGTATGGCAAGGTCAATACACAAGTGAGCATAAAAAAACCATCTCTTATTCTCGAAGCTGTAGCTTCGTATGATATGTGGATATGACACGCATATTTTGGTGTTGCAGGTTCCAACAATGACATCAATGTTTTAAACCGTTCCCCATTGTTTGATTCTATTAGGAATGGTTCCGCTCCACCTTCACCATTCACAGTAAATGGTCATAACTACACACATGGTTATTATCTAGCGGACGATATTTATCCGGATTGGGCTACACTTATCAAAGCATATCAATCCCCAACCGACGAGCCATGTGCAAAGTTCACACGTTTTCAAGAAAGTGCACGAAAAGATGTCGAGCGAACATTTGGTGTCCTTCAAGGTAGATTCAATATATTACGTGTGCCTGGACGAGCTTGGAGAGCTAAAAAAATGCACCGCATATTATATTGTTGTGTTCTATTGCACAATATGATTCAAGAGGATAATGATTTTGCTATAACATCACTTGACGAAGAGTATCTAAACAAAATAAAAAAGAAATAAAAAATACCCTCAACACGTCACTCAACACGTCACCCATTGCACAGCAGTCTAGCAGTACGGTCATCAAACACCCCACCCCACCTAGCACCCCCTCCTTCCCCCCTCTGGGTTAAATACGGTCTTAAAACGCAAATAAATGCACGCGAGGTTTAATGCAGGTCAAAACAGTTTTTTTTTTTTTAATTAAATGATAAACGTTTAACACTTTATTCCCACAACTTATATCATCGGAAGTTGTTTAGTTAAGGTAATCTTAACTACACGATTTCAATATTCCTAAAATAACTGTTTCTTTTAAATAACCTCCTAGTGTAAATTATAAATTATAAATATAGATAGAGATATACATGCGTAGGCGTAATTCCATCTTCCAATTTGGTGAAGGATTCAATATTATCAGCCGGCGGTGAAGTTGAGGTATGAATTCGATCTATAAATAAACTATAAATTGATATATTGAATCAAGCCTTTTAATTTCTTTTTGTTGGTGGTTTTAAGGGATTTATTATATTACTAAACTTTAAATAAAAATCAAGCCTTTTTAGGTATGTAAATCGGATTTGTTGAGGTGTGTATTCGATATATAAACTATAAATTGATTGAGATTGAATTGAATAAATTAAAAAATTATAAATTTATAACAGGTACTTGTTTTTGTGATTCGGGTTGGATCTTACTGCTATTGTTTGATAAAAATTTGATTTTTTTAAAAATCTTTTGTTTGATTATTAGGTAATAACCTGATCAAAATTAAGTCTTTTTATCGTTGTTGGTGGTGGTGGTCAAAAATTTGTCTTTTTGGTCAAAAATTCTGTAAGCAGCTTTGATAACATTAATGGCCTGATATCAACAAAAATCGAGTTTATTTGGGTTGTGAGATAGGTGAAGATTTTGGCATATGTTGATCTGAATAAGGAAGGATTAAAAACGTAGTAGTATTGAACTAACCCGCTGATTTGATTTTATTAGATGGTTGTAGTATTAGATTTAAACTCAAACTGACTGACTGACTGACTAGCTGACTGAAGTAATTGTTATCAACTTGTTGTTAGATGGCCCATGATGAGCAGCCAGCAGCAGCAGCAGGTTTGTATGGGTTCATCATCATCATCATCATCATTATTATTATTTGACAAGTTGCCTCCTTTATCATCTTCCAAAAAATATCCATGGTTTATTGTTGAGAACCTCGAAGACGAAGACGACATGTGTACAGAATTTTTTTCTACACTACATGACTCGTTGCTTAAATTTCAAATTCAAATCCCCGAATTGTACAGAAAACGTATCCGAGGTTGTTTCTATGGGTGGTTGATTATATCAAACCATCCGGATAATGTTATGTGGTCTCTTTGGAACCCAGTGAGTTTGAAGACTGTACGCCTTCCCTCTCTGATTTTGAAAGATGGAGATGGTAAATCTATAAATGGGTGTTTGTTGACGGCTCCTCCCGATGATCCCACTTGTGTCCTCCTGTTAACGAGATGTGATGCATCTACATTTGTCTTTTGTCACCTTTTAAATCATCATCATCATAAAAAAGGAAAGAGGATGAGGTGGACTGAGATGTCATACAGTAAACAGCTCAAGAGATTAACATATGATGGTGAATTACTATGTAGCCTATGTTGTTGCAATGGTAAAATATATGCCTTAAGTTCCGACGGTTATTTCTGTATTGCAGTCATACAGGTAGTAGTAAAGTGGGACAGAAGAGGAGAAGTTATGATTCAACTACTGATGTTTGGGGGTTGCCCTTGGCCTGAAATTCATCGTTGTATTGACTTTGATCATTTTATTATAGGAGGAAGATACGGAAAGAAGGAATTTCTGTTCTGCGTTATCGTGTGTTATCACAATGGTACTAAGAAACTTAAAGTTGCTGAAGTGTTTTTGTTTCGATTAGACACTGGTAGCATAAAGTGGGAAGATTTGGAATGCCTCAAGAAATGGGACCTGATGACTGGTTTGAATGTGGAAGAAATCGAACCTGGAGACGTTGAAGACTTGAACATTACTCGAAATATGTGGGAAGAAATGAATGACTTGAAAGACACTGCTATCTTTTATGTGGATCTTGGTCGTGATCGTTCCATATATTATAACCCCGCAGTTGCCTCCGATGAGTTATTAGGGGGTGGTTATATACACATTCGTGACAAAATGGACGGAATATTACACTTGTACCATGTCAGAGATAGAACCATCATCGCATCTCCTATGCCTTTGCGGGTGGTCTCAACAACCCATGTGTCCATGTGGGGAGGGAGGTAATTATTAATTATTATTAGTTAATTTTTCCCTTATGATCATCTATCTATCGTGTAGTCGTATGCACATGTTATATATATTGAAAATAAAAAATTGATTATGAAACTAATAATGCCTTGATCATGTATGTAGGCTAGAAGACGATGGTCACTTAGAAGCAAATTGCACGGGTACCGCCAAACCAGAAAAGGATAAGAGAGTAGTAGTAACATTGGGTGAGGTTATGAAGCACAACGAATCATCACGCCTGCTTGATGTGTTGGAGATGCTTATGGAACATTGTGTCGGTGTGGATAATGATACCGCAACCCGCATGCGCACCTCATATGCATGTGGGCGCTTAATAGTGTGCGTATGCGTGTGCTTGTGTGCGCTATGCGGTATGCGGATTGTATCTGATTCCTTTGTTCCCGGTACGGCGGTTGCTTAGCTGTCAAGTAAATATCTTTTCCATAATTATATCCGTGATTCGGGGGAGTCAGTTATGGATGAGATTAACGTGATCTGGGACGGCTCTAGAATTAGGGTTGGCCTATAAATACAAACCCTAATCATCGTTTACCACACACAGCACATTACGTAACCATCGCATACGATACACATTACGTAAAACAGCATCATCCAGCATCTTTTCAAGGTTAACAGGTTAGTCTTTTGTAAGCTAGTACCTACGACCTTATTTGGGGCCTCTTGATCGACGACCGTTATCAGAGGTGGACTTAATCACTTGGCCACCCCGCCGACATCATCATGTCGGCCAGGGTTATTCACGGTAGCCGGACCGGATAGCCACGTTCTAAGATCCTTAAACCCCTCTTTACGTATTGAGCAGGCATATTTAACCCCACGGTTAAAATATGCATGATCAAGTGGTGCTTTCATTGAGAGTCGAATTAATTCAAGACTGTTTAATTGCTTTTTCTTTTAAGGTTTTGAATTGTATGACTCGTTATTTATAAAATTTTTGAATTTTTTTTCTTTAACAGTATCATGACTTCCGAGGAATCATCGGAACATACCCAAACAGATGTTCAGAACGCACCGTCTGGTAGTCAACATACACCGGTTATGACTACGGGGGCCGCTACTCAGGCGGGATACACGATATACCCTCCACCTATATCCGGCGAACTCTTTCAGAGGTACAAGCCGATATATTCAGACGGGGTCACACCGCCAAGAGCAAACTCACCAGTCACAACCACGCGGCTGGACTTTTCGTCAGTGGATCCAAGGGTCATCTTTGCAGGCACTGGCGGTGGAACAACGGGGCCGCATGTAGTTTGCTGCGGCCAGGTACCTATTTACAGTACCACTGTTTCAATACCTCTGCATACGCAGAGCATTCAGCAGAATTCGTCACTTACACCGTTGCAACCTTGGCAACCACCGCGCCCAGTTTCACAATTTTTAACTCCTGCGGATGCGCAGGCGCTACTTAATAGTTGGGGATTTGGGGTCATCCCAGATGCGAACTCTCATTGGGCGCCGATAACAGCGCAGCAGCAAAGCACAGCGCACACAGTTGGGCTTTTAAGTGTGTATCCTCAAGTTTCGCAGATATCTGCGCCACAGGTTTCGCTTCCTTTACAGCCACCTGTGTACTCTGCGTCTTCAAGTTATCCCTCTTTTCCAACGCAGCAGCCTTGGTTATATCCGCAGACGCAGGGTCAACCTCGGCAAAATGTTCAAGGGCAGGCAAATCTTGCAAGTCAATTCATGCAGGCCGCACCTCCTGATATGGTTCACTTATTTTCACAACCTGACTTTGTTCAGGACATGATGAAGCGTTTCTTTGCAAATTTGAAAGGGGATCCTGTTAAACCACCCTTCGAGCTACCGACTACCTTTGACAAGTTTCCTCCGCATATATCCGCATACCCGTTTCCATCAGCACCAAAGATACCTAGCACGTTGGGTACTTACAATGGCCTGACCGATCCAGATGATTTTTTACAGCGCTTCGAAGGCGCAATGCGCACTCAAGGCTGGGTGGATCCGGTTGCGTGTCAGATATTTCCTATGACACTACAGGGTATTGCTCGTGAGTGGTTTAATAAGTTGCCGGCGGGTAGTATTGCCGGGTTTATGGATCTGTGGACAAAGTTTTTACTGCAATATCAGAATCAGAGACCACGCAAGCGCACTCACATTGAATGCCATGACATCGTGCAGAAGCCCAAGGAATCTTTGGGCGAATTTCTCACAAGGTACACTAATGAGTGCCTGCGTATACCAGATCTCAAACCAGAGCAACAGATTTCCGGACTCATACATGGTATAAACTCAGAACGTCATCCAACACTGGTAAGGCGTCTGCGCCATACAGTCCCAACAACTTATGCTGAGGCGCTTAATGAATGCCACGACTATATGCGGAGTGGCGAAGATAATGACATTCCAACAGCTAGCTCACGCAACGAGAGAAAGGACGATGATGATCGTTCGCGCGATCAAAGTCGTGGTAACAACTCTCGTGGAAGGTATCCTAGCGGTGGTCCCATCAGGAATGATAAAGGGAAAGACCGCAGAAGAGGCTTCGAAGTCTAAGACTTTCGCGTGGCATAAAGTTGACAAAGCGAAAAATGCCGACTTAACCATTAACATGGTTGACGTAGAGAAAATCAGCCAGCGGAGAAAGTACAACGATCACCAGGATTGGGAGCTTCTCCCAATCACTTTCCCTCCTGTAATGTCAATTGATTCTATTAATGAGCCCATTATCATCAAGTGTCGCATCCCTGATTGCGGAATCCAGGTTAAGCGCATGCATGTTGACACTGGCAGCGGTGTCGATATTATGTATGAGCATTGTTACCGTTTCCTTCCGGCAGAAGTCAAAGCGCAGTTACGTCAGCCTGATATTACGCTATCAGGGTTTTCTGGAGAAAACTCGTGGCCGCTAGGACGAATAGAGTTAATGATAGAGCTTGCGGATGACAGGAACCCGCAGATGATCAGGCGTGAATTGGTCGATTTTTATGTGGTTCGTTCAACTTCACGATATAACGCACTGCTAGGGAGAAACTTCATACGGTGTTTTAACATTATCCCATCGGTAGTGCATGGTTTGATTAAGTTTCCCACACTAGGAGGCGTTGCCACAGTTGCGTCACATCAAGCAACCGAGTTGTGTGGCTCAGTTGCGCCTATAAGCACTCCTAGCGTGGGAGAACAACTGGCAAATTGTGCAGTCATAGCAAATCGCTTGCATCCGGATAAGCGAATTAAAATCGGCGCAGGCTTGTCAGCCGAAACAAAGGCCAAATTGCATGGAATTTTGTCCGCAAACGCAGATGTTTTCGCGTGGCGAGAGTCAGACATGACTGGGGTTCCGCGTGATATTGCGGAACATAAGTTAAATGTTAATCCATCATTGACACCCGTTAGGCAAAAGAAGCGGCATATGGCTCTAGACCGCAGTGATTGGTTGTGCGCAGAGGTGGACAACCTTGTCAAAGCAAGCATTCTGCGGGAAGTGCGTTATCAGACATGGGTTGCAAATCCTGTGTTGGTAAAAAAGGCTGACGGTAACTGGCGAATGTGCGTTGATTTCAAGGACATTAATAAGGCATGTCCTAAGGACAATTACCCTCTCCCGGAGATAGACTGGAAGGTAGAATCACTATCGGGATTTAGGTACAAGTGTTTTCTGGACGCATACAAGGGTTATCACCAAATCTTAATGGCTGCGGAAGATGAGGACAAGACTGCTTTTCATACGCCGCAGGGTATTTATTGTTACACGAAGATGCCTTTCGGTTTAAAGAATGCGGGCGCGACCTATCAGCGTGTAATTGACGCAGCATTCAAGCACCAAATCGGTAGAAATCTTGAAGCGTACGTCGACGACTTGGTAATTAAAAGTAACACCGAAGAAGACATGCTCACGGACATCCTGGAAACGTTTGCATCTCTGCGCAGGATCAACATGAAGCTTAACCCGCTTAAATGTAGTTTTGGGGAAGAGGAAGGCAAGTTTTTAAGTCATGTGGTGACAGCGCGGGGTATCAAGGCCAATCCCAAAAAGATTGAAGCCATTGATAATTTGCCATCTCCAAAGACAAAGAAAGATGTGCAGAGTCTAACGGGGAAGCTTGCGGCTATCACACGGTTTCTGTCGAAAGCCGCAGAGCGACAGTTACCATTCTTCAGTACTTTGAAAAATTGTTTGAAGAAAAAAGACTTCGTATGGACTCAGGAGGCAGAATCAGCCTTTCAGGAGATGAAAAAGGTGCTTGCAGAATTACCAACACTTACTGCGCCAGTATCAGGGGAAACGCTAACGCTGTACCTCGCGGCATCGAAGGAAGCTGTCAGCTCAGTCCTCATCGCGGATCGCGGAAAGGTAATACGTTAATTTACATACTTTATTTATATCGCAGAAACTTAACGACTGAGGTTTTTCTCAGACGCAAATGCCGGTCTACTTCGTAAGCAAGACGCTGACATCAAGCGAAGTAAACTACTCACCGATAGAAAAGCTTGTATATGCGCTGGTCCATACGGCGCGGCGTTTGCGCCGGTATTTTCAAGCACATCCAATCGTGGTCCTAACTGATCAACCAATCAAACAGGTTGGTAAACGCCTACTTTGCGGCAATGACCGGGGTAACCGCATTGCCTAACGCAATAATTTTTCTTTCAGGTGTTATACAAGCCTGAGATTTCTGGCCGAATGGCTAAGTGGGCCGTTGAATTAGGTGAACATGAAATAAATTTTTCTTCGCGCAGTGCGGTTAAGGGTCAAATACTTGCTGATTACCTAGCAGAATTACCTGCGGATGTCGAGGCATCAGCAGAACATCGGGATCCACCTGCACCAACTATGTCACCATGGGAATTGTACACCGATGGAGCGTGCAGCGCATCTGGTGCAGGTGCGGGTGTAATTTTAACAGGCCCGGATGGCGAAGAGCATACATACGCACTGCGGTTTAATTTTGCTGTTACAAACAACGAAGCAGAGTATGAGGCTCTGTTAGCAGGTATGCGCATTGCGCATAAGTTAAACGTTAAAATTTTGCACGCTTATGTGGATTCAAAGCTAGTATGCAGTCAAGTCAGCGGAGATTTCGAAGCGCATGACATAGCCATGCAGCAATATCTATCGCTTGTTCACAACCTCGCTGACCAGTTTGAAGCTTTTCAAATCTCCCACGTAATGCGTGGGCAAAATAAGAAGGCGGATGCGCTAAGCAAACTGGCTGCCTTGGCTTTTGATCATATGGGAAAGAAAGTTCTAATAGAAGAACTCAATGCGAAATCCATTGTTATGATGCCTTTAGTGGCACCAGTTGAGGAATCAAGCTCAACATGGATGACGCCCATTGTGGCTTTCCTGCGGGATGGCACATCTCCTGCGGATTCCGCTGATGCAAAGAAAGTCCGCGTTAAGGCACCGCTGTATGCCCTTGAGGGTGACGTCCTATATCGAAAAAATTATTTGGGACCACACTTAAGGTGCATTGGCCCGAAAGAGGCAGAGGAAGTTGTACGCGAGGTGCATGAGGGTGCATGCGCACTCCATTCGGGGCACAGGTCCATTGTGTCAAAAATAATGCGGCTAGGATATTATTGGCCCACCATGTACGCGGATACTGCGCGCATAGTTAAGCAATGTGAATCATGCCAAATACATGCACCTATTAGCAGAGCACCTGCGCATCCAATGATACCAGTCTCCTCACCGTGGCCATTCTGCAAATGGGCAATCGACATAGTCGGACCATTCCCAAAAGGCCGAGGTAATTTTATCATTTATTTTCTAAACATGTTACTCACATCAGTACCTTACGCACATTCTGCACACGCAGGAAACATCAAATTCTTGATTGTTGCAATCGACTATTTCACAAAGTGGGTCGAAGCGAGACCGCTGGCAGCAATCTCAGGAAAAAAGGTGCGAAATTTTGTATGGGAAGACATCGTCTGTCGATTTGGTATACCAAACGAAATTGTTAGCGATAACGGTACGCAGTTCGCGGGTGACCCTTTTCGCAGCTGGTGCGCGGAGCTTAATATTAAGCAAACTTTTACATCTGTTGCGCATCCACAGGCGAATGGCCAGTGCGAAGTCACCAACCGGGATATAGTAGCTGGAATCAAAGCTAGGTTGGGTCATGGTCGCGTTGGTTGGGTGGATGAACTACCAAAGGTTTTATGGGCGCATAGAACAACACCCAAAGCAAGCACTGGTGAGACCCCGTTCAGTTTGGTCTATGGATCAGAAGCTGTTGTACCCGCAGAAATTGGGGTACCAACGTTCCGCATACAAAATTTTGATGAGCAAAATAACTCTGAAGCTTTGCGGGAAAATCTTAATTTGCTGGAAGAACGCAGACTCTCTGCGGCTGTCAACGAAGCAAATAACAAGCAAAAAATTGCAAAGTATTATAATCAGCGTGTGCGTTCGCGCTCTTACAAGTGCGGTGACTTGGTTTGGCGTCAGAACGACGCAAGTCATGCGGAGGATACTGGGAAACTGGGCCCCCATTGGGAAGGTCCATGCAGGGTAGCGAAGGCAAACAATACCGGGGCGTACCATCTCGAGACATTAGATGGAAAACCTGTGAAACGCACTTGGCATGCGACGTTATTGAAAAAATGTTATATGTAGCTAGGTGGACCTGATCACTCCAGTTTATTGTAGCACATTATTTTTTCTATGTATTTTCCGTCCGTTTGGATGTGTCGCGGTTGTAATTGTGATTAATGCTAATTAAATATTTACTCGCGCATACTTTTGTTGTCAATCTTTTTTGTATGCGGTTCCTGCCTACTTACGGGGTGTCCTCTAGCCCCCGTGCGGCAGAAGCCTGTTTGGTTACAAGGCTAGACGCTAACGGCAGGCAACGGGAATTGGTTTTCCCCTAGCCAAGCGCCACGCAGACTAGATGGCTGCAAAGTCGACTTAAAAAATTACAAGCATTGGTTTGCTTGTGCGTAATTACTCTCGCATTGGTTTGCTTGAGGAACTCGAAGCATAAAAACATTGGCTTGTTTTTAGTTGCGTTGCTTACCATACAGCTATAGTGCACCTCTAGTACATGACAAAGCGATAACGCAGTAGCTTTCGAGTCTAAATTATTAAAGGGTAATTGTTATTGGTTTATTCTACGCAGTAATACCCAGTTTTGGTTAACTATGCGCATGGGCATGCGGTTCACCTTTTGTTTTGATTCGCGATATATAAACAAATAAACACACCACGCATGCATATCAGGAATGTATATACATCAAATTTACATGAGGTAACTGTTTGTAACGCCTGCCCAACACGAGACTTAGAGCTGCAAAAATACAAATGCCTGCCTAAGCATAGGACTTACGGCGCAATCCAGCACACTAATAATCCTCCTTTAAAAACCCATCGATTGACATGTTCGGGTCCGCAGCAAATGCGTTGATTAGGGGGATAGGGATGGACTTAATGGCTTCTTCCGCCTCCATTAACGCTGCAGCCGTTCCCTCTTTTAGCTTCTTTTGAACGATGTCGGGGAACGGCGGTGTTAGACCGCAAGCTTGGATTACCTCCTGCACAGCCTTGTTGATTTCATGGTCCCTGACCGCATCAACGTAGGCATTGAACTTGTCGGACACAGGTTCTGAGTCCATCACCTTTTGCGCAATGGTGGGGAGTGCAGTGCGCAGCTTCGCCAGATCCGCCTCTGCTAGCTCGCGGTTGGTTACCGCGTCATCCCTTTCCCTCGTCACCCTTTCCAGCTCCACCCGCAGACGCTCCGCCTCGCCTTTGGACTGGTCAACCGCACCAACCAGCTCGCGGTTTTTCTTCCTCTCTTCAATCAGTGCAGTTTTGGTTTCCGCCGCGGTTAACTCAACCGCCTTGCGCGCTTCTTCCGCGGCGTCCCTGTCTTTCTTCACCTGATCAACCCCCGCTTGCAGCAGCCCTAGCTCTGTTTCTTTCCGCAAGGCCACTTGATACAAGTTAGCCGAACGGCGGGCTTGATCTGCAACCATGCCAAAAAAGACAAGGCCGTTTTGGACGAAGGCGTTGAGCGCCTGATTAAAAGGCAGCGCGGCTAGTTGGTTGCGGAACTCAGCCGGGAAGATTTGTTGGAGGAAGGCGGACTGCTCTGCGGCGTTTTCCGCCGATAACTGGGTGAGCTGCGCCAGGTTTGCCAATCGGAAGTTGCCGTGTGGCGGGGTTGGTGTGGACTCGGAGTCCAGGTGTATCGTCTTATCCTTTGACTCGGCAGTAGCTTCGAGGTCCGGATTGACCCGCGGTGGGGTGTGATGAGTTTCTTCCGCATGCCCTGCGTATTAATAAGTGGTTAGATAAGTGCAAACTTAAATGTGCGGTATGCGCGCAAGCAGAACTCTTACCAGATGATGGGGGAGGTAGATCCGCAGAACGGGGTTCGATGGGAACGAAGTTATCGTTCCGCTTGTCCTCCCTCTGTTTGGGAGTGAGTTTCTTCTTCTTCTGTTGGGATTAGGAGGCTTCGGCGGCCTTGCGTTTATTGCCGGAGGTGGCAGGTGCATTCTCGCCAGTCTTCTCCTGCTCTAACGGCTGGTTCACATTCTGTTTGCGGAAGGCAATGCCCGCAATCTCCTCCGCAGTCAGTACTCTCTTCATCTTCATCTCTGCAAACATGCACGCATGCGTTAGAACACATAAATAGCAAACTGTTAGTACGTGATTATACTATTCCTACCCTTTCCATCCGGTCCGACTATGGCTGGACGCACATCCTCCCATGGCCAGTGTGCGGATATCTTCCCTAGCCGCAACATCACGTTCCCGTATGACCGGTGCACCAGCTGTGCGTTAGCGCACTCCGCTAACAGCTTTGTTTCCTCGTCATCAAGGACCGGGGTTTTGTTCACATCCTTTTCCACCTTCTCGCACCATATAAGCGTTTGCGGAAAAGCGGTACCAACTACAGTTTGGTCAACGAAAAAGAAAGTTTCTTTCCAGTTACCCGCATTCGACTTTGGGGTTTTGGTGAAATTTTGTCGGGCGAAGAAGGTGAACCAGGATTTGTGGTGATTGGCTAGGCGGTATAGATGACAGAAAACTTTAACCAACGGTACCCTGTCGATTGCGGCGCACCACATTTCAAACAGAACTATTTTGCCTATGGCGTACGGGTGTAGTTGCCCTAATCCCACTCTGAAGTGATCTAATACGCCTAAGAGGAAGTCAGATGGGGGAACCCTAAAGTTACCATGCTTGAACGCATGTTCATAAATGGCCACTTTCTTCTCCGGGGGCTCGTGAGCACGCTGATGGGGTAGGGGTGGCACCGGATTGTACTTAGCTAAGGATGGATACTGTTTCACTAAGTAATCTATGTGCTTCTGCTCTATAACAGACTCTACGCTATCTACATACGTCTCGTTAGCTTTAGTCATTTTCTAGGAGTAATCGGATGAATACTAACCTTTAAATGGTGGCCGGAATGTTTGATTTTTGATCGGATTTCAAATTGGCAGCGTAACGAGGAAGCTTGAAGTAGGAAAGTGGAAATGAGCTGCAAAATGGGGTATTTATAGGGACGATTGGGAGTAGTGTGATCGTGGCTGTACACGTGTTACGCAATCGACGGCCAGCACTTTATTGATGCGCGTGGATGCCAGTTGGGTATGATTACATGTACGCGCGTGGTTGGCACGCGCCTGACACACTGCCACTTTATGTCATGTCCGCCGAATGGGTTTCTGCGATTGTGACAGGCATTTAATGGCATCGAGGCGCACGCGGAATATTAAATGCTAGCCGTTTTCTTGTTTTTTCCGCTTAATAGTTTGATGTCATGTGTCTTGCGTCATATAACATCAAACTGGGGGGACATAATGATACCGCAACCCGCATGCGCACCTCATATGCATGTGGGCGCTTAATAGTGTGCGTATGCGTGTGCTTGTGTGCGCTATGCGGTATGCGGATTGTATCTGATTCCTTTGTTCCCGGTACGGCGGTTGCTTAGCTGTCAAGTAAATATCTTTTCCATAATTATATCCGTGATTCGGGGGAGTCAGTTATGGATGAGATTAACGTGATCTGGGACGGCTCTAGAATTAGGGTTGGCCTATAAATACAAACCCTAATCATCGTTTACCACACACAGCACATTACGTAACCATCGCATACGATACACATTACGTAAAACAGCATCTTTTCAAGGTTAACAGGTTAGTCTTTTGTAAGCTAGTACCTACGACCTTATTTGGGGCCTCTTGATCGACGACCGTTATCAGAGGTGGACTTAATCACTTGGCCACCCTGCCGACATCATCATGTCGGCCAGGGTTATTCACGGTAGCCGGACCGGAGAGCCACGTTCTAAGATCCTTAAACCCCTCTTTACGTATTGAGCAGGCATATTTAACCCCACGGTTAAAATATGCATGATCAGTGGAGTACTTGAACCTGCGTGCTACGTGCAAATTCTGTTGTCTAGCAGCACCTCCGATACGGTGGAGCAACGAGTCATCACGTACCAGATTACATAATTATTCGTTAACCTCACCATGGCTGATGGTTGCAAATAAACATCGAGAAGGTGGTATTATCAGTTTTACAGATCCGCTGTCGGGGGATAACTACTTTCTTAAGAAGAATTCACAGGTGCTATCATCGATTGTGGACGACCAAATGTATTGTTCGAGGTATGGTTGGTTGTTGTTTGAGAGCAGAGAATTTAAATGCCCGGTGTTTTTTAACTCCTTCACAAGTGATGTTCGCAAGCTTCCAAATTTCCGTGACATAGATTGCTTATGTTTCTCAGCATCACCTACTAATAATAATTGCATAGTCGCTGGATTTTCATCAGAACAGTCGTGTTTCATCTACTACCCTGTAGGTGTAGGTGTAGGTGTAGGAGGAGGAGCTCGGAAACCATCATCAACCTGGCGTTGCGTCCCTCTGGGTGATGATGATAATATTTTATATACTTTAACATTTATTGGACAAGATCTTTACGCATTGGGTGAAGGTGGACAAGTTATTGTATTTAAAAATTTGGTGGTGAAGAAAGGATTGAAAAAAAAACTGTTTTAGCCAAAGCACCACCACTGATGATAAGTAGAAGTCGCGATTCCCAGTATTTCCTGATGAATTGTGACGATGAACATCTTTTACTTGTCATTGTGGGTGATGAGTGTGGACAAGTTAAGGTATTCAAGAAGCGAAACGATGATATTGAGGATAAATGGGAGAAAATAGATGGTATAGGGAAGCACACGATCTTTATTGGTGGTACGACATCTGTTTGCGTTGATGCCAAAACGCCTGAAATGGAGAACAAGATCTACTTCCCGCAGCTAGTGTGGTACTCATTCGAAACACACACGTATCACGCGTCATCTGATGGGAAAATCATGAAAAAAAAATTCCGGGGTTTCTTGGGAGCCAAATCTTATCTCAACTGCCATGCTTGGATACAACCAAGTTGGTGTTAGCTACCTACCTTACCTTAATTAGCTAGCTAGCTTGTATTCTGATGTACACATGTAATGCTTCATGTAGTTTTATGTCTTGCATCTTCCTTTTGCTTTTGATTCATATTTTGTCTTATTCAGATTATTGATTGATACAGGGGTCTCATTGGTAGTCATGCCATGGAAGAGGAAAAAAAAAAGGAATTCAAGAATAAATGATGGATTATATTTCTATGTTATCGTATTCGGTTTGTGTCGTCTTGGTGCTTTTATTGTATTTCTCATGTCTTCGTTCTTTGCGTTCGATGAGGTTTGAATAATGTTTGTTCATTTGCATAAACTGACCTAGAAACCATCTATAAGTACATTTCTTGAAGAAAATCTATATATGAGGTTCTTCTTTATGAAATTTCCACTTTTATATGCTCTCTCTTTGAAATTCATTGTTTATAGATCACGTGTATACGTACATGTTAGTTAAGTACAAGTCTATATAGGTTTGCCCATAAGTCAATTTTATAGTTCATTGTTTCTGATTCATTTTTAATATAATCGATAGAACTACTTAGTTTACAATAATTGTTTATAGAACTATTTTGAACCATTTGTTAGTTTTGTATTGCTATACATAGATTAGATATATACTTTGAGATATTGAATCATTAAAATGACTATAATATTCTAATATAGATTTCTAATTCAAACCGTAATTTCACACTGAACTAGTATGGAGCATTCGCCAGATGTTGGTGATGGACTTGAAACAGTAAAATAAAAGCTACAACGCTTTTTTGAAATTCGAGGTTTTCGTAAAACAAGAAACTTACTCCGAACAATAAGACGAATAAGAGAGATTCATCAAATAGATGAATGACTCTGAAACGTACAAGACATAAACTTACCACATAAACTTACGAGCTCGACTAAATAATACGAGTAATATATACCCATAATTATTTTTAGAATAAATAATAATAATAATATGAGTTCATATAATTGTGAGTTTATTAGACAAAAATGTACGTTGATCAAAAAGTGGTGTGTGACGATCACCTCCCCAACTAATACCGACCAAGATACAAGAGACAAAATACAACAATAGGGTGACCAATGTAACCGTCGACGAAAACATTTTTATGCTAGAGTAATAAATAATAATTGTATGGAGTATGTAAAACCTTGTATAAAATCACAGCATAAATTGTCTAATTTGTAGATTAAACAAATTTAGGATATCATTTATCACCACCCCAGTTGTTGGAGACTGCCAGATTTATTGACATGAGTGGCGGTGGTTGGTGGCGAGTCTTAGTTGTTGGATACAGCTCGATGACGTGATTATTTCTCGTTAGGCTCCTCTTTCCCAGATGTGTCATACTTTTTGTTCCAGATGACAATCTCCATGTTAGAGATCTGCTTTCAGCTTCGACGATGTGACTAATATTTTTCGGTTGGGGTCCTCTTCTATGGCGGCTCGAGGAAAATAGTGTTGGACGGTGTTTTGAATTTTGACGGATTTGGCGGTTTTTGGCGTTCTCCTAACAATCCGTTGCGTTTTGTAGGAAATGATTTTGGTTTGGCCTGTATTCAGGCTTTAGTTGTAGCTTTGGTCAATTGGTTTGTTATTCTGTTAATTTCTATCCACCTTGTTGGTGGTTATGTTGTGTTAGTCTTAGCTTGTTTGTTTGTTCACTTATGTTTTGTGTTTGTTGACTAGGCTAGTTTTTTGATTTCCGTTGTAATGGTTTGTACCATGAAACCATGGTCGAATCCGTTTATTTATATTATCCTTTTTCTAGAAAAAGTAGAAAAAAATATAAAAAAATATATTAACAATTGTATAAAACTTGTATTAGACCATCATAACGATATGTTTATGTTTCTCAATTAATTAATTTTTTTTTTTTAAAATATGGCTCCATCGTGTAGCATTAATCATTCAATCAAGGTAGAAGGGAAATGGAACAAGTAAAGAGGACAATATAGAGAAAAGGGACTAAGGGAGAGATTAAAAACCCGTAACAATGAATATTAGGGTAAAACAAAAATTCAACAAATAATGCAAAATCCGAATCAACCAATTGAACAGTAAACACCGGCAACGTGAGTTTCCCTTAAAAAGAAAGAATAATAATGTTATAGCTGTTAAAAACATGATAGCATAATGCCGTTTACTATTGAGGTACATCGTGTAAGGGTTTATATAGTTGATATAAGATATAGGATTGGTACGAGTATTTTGACTAAATTTGTCCCAACTATCTTTCAAAGTCAGAACAAAACTACTACAACTTATTATAATAAACATTAGATGCTTTTAAAAAAAAAAAGTTGCGTTGAAGTATGAGTGTATAACTTTAGTAGGTGTTTGGAATGACGGTTGGTTATAGATTTTTAGGAATAGAAATGACATCAAAAAGATATTTATTGTAATATCGTAGGGCAAATCTCACATCAAAAGTAAATATAAGAGATTTTAGAGTTATAAGGTAAATATCCTCACTAGACTCAACGCATTTTAGGCACAAGCACAATAGATTACTTTAGAACTTTGCAGTTAAACGTGTTCGAGTGAGAGTTGTACTAGAATGAGTGATATGCTGAGAAGTTTTTGTGAAACCGTGAGCATGTACAATTCTTCCATTTCTTTGGACAACGTTCTTGTCATTTATTTCTATATCCTTATCCGCGTTTTTTGCATTTTGGTTATAAAATTTGGAATGTTCGCAACTTATCTCGATAATTTATTAATTATGAATATGAATTTTAAAAGTTATAATATTATATTGTTGACTTGATTTTTTTCAAATTAATTAAAAAATTAGTATCAAAATGTATATTGCAATATAGTAGAACAATTTTTAAAGTGTAAATACTCTTGAAAAATGTCTTTGTAGATTAAAATACTACTCCGATTGAAATTTACCATTAGATAAAAATAAAAATAAAAATAAAAAAAATAAAAGATTGGGCTTCATATTCCTTGATCAACTTGAATCATGGACATGTTTAATTTACCTTGAAATCTTGAAACTTTTAACATTCAAACCGAAACTCGAATGTATAATAAACGCAATTGATTATATGCATGCACATGCACATGCACATTAAATGGTATGAACATGAGAAAATGGCATCAAAATGCATTGAACTTTCATCAAAATCCTATTGTATGCATTCAACTTTCAAAAGTCCTATTGTATGCATTCAACTTTATATTTTCTCCTATTGTATGCATTCAACATGTTATAACAGGTTACCTTCTAAGTCACCTTCTAAATATTTACATCTTTAGTCCCTCATATTTGTAAATTCTAATTTCATTAGTCCTCCTCTTAAACAAAACATTTATATCTTCATACATTCATCATCTTCATTTTGTCTAAATTATATATTAATTATAAACCGATTCTGATCTACATTATATATGCGAACTGGAAAATAACATAAGTGAAGAGAATGAAGAAATGCAGAATAAAGTAAGCTTCTTTCTCAGTTTAGCAAAAATATCACACTTATGAATGTAATCATCCATCAAAAATTGTAGATTTCTTGAAATAATCTTACAAATAACACCCTTGTCTTATTCTTACCATTAAAGAGATGAATTTTTATAAATAGGGTTGCAAACGAGTTGACCCGAGCTCAAACTCGACTTATTTAGTCTAAGCTTGAGCTCAACTTGATAGTGCGACGAGTATTCATGGCGCAGCTTGATACTCCACCTTCGTGGGATTGGGTTTTGTTGTTGTTGTAAAAAGAGTTTTTTTAAACTAAAAATAATTTATATGCAACATTTAGAACAGACGAGTAGTCAAAAAATCATGTAAAATAGCCTAACAAAACTAGACCCAAATAATTTGTGTATTGCAATTACAATTTAGTTTAAATATACACAGGCTCAAACTCAATCTCGGTTTGATATAGATCTTGAGCTCAGTTTTATAAGCTTTAGAACATGCTAAAACTCGAATAAAGCTTGATTCGATCAGAGTTTAGGCTCCAGTTGCTCCATAAGAACTCGGATTCTTATGCAGCCCTACTTAGAAATATCTAAAAGCTAGCATGTATAACTAGATCTTACTTGCCTGTATGTATTTTTTTTTTTTTTTGGTTTCATCTCATTTTCATTTCCGAGTTTCTTTAATCATTTTTTTAGATTTAAAAAATTTGTCCAAATCTCATTCTTGCTGGTTAAAATGTATTTGTTTTTAAGAATCTGACCTAAAAGACTAGACTTAATTGTGTTGTGTGTTTTCAATTTTAAGCTAATGTAAGTTCTTTGTTTACCTGCTGATTAATGAGACTTGGACTTTTAAGAGATGGAAACAAGAGCTTCACCATGAAGAAAGGGTTTCGGAGTAGTATTTTTCATGCTTCACCATGAAAGTTGAATGTATATGAGTTATTTTGATAACATAGGCTACTTTTTTCCTGTAAGGGTGCAAACCAAAGTCAATATTACACACTTATTTATGGATATATAATTAATATATAATTTAGATAAGATGAAGATGATGAATGTATGAAGATGATGAATGTATGAAGATATAAATGTGTTGCTTAACGGAAGGACTAATGAAATTAAATTTACAAATATGAGAGACTAAAGATGTAAATATTTAGAAGGTGATAACCTGTTATAACAGGTTGAATGCATACAATAGGAGAAAATATAAAATTGAATGCATACAATAGGACTTTTGAAAGTTAAATGCATACAATAGGATTTTGATGAAAGTTCAACGCATTTTGGTGTCATTTTCCCTATGAACATATAATAAACCAACCAACAATATTATCCAAGCATTTATATTCTATTTATTATATAAAATTAAACGAAAGTAACCACTACTAAATTTAAATACAGTACATGTCTCTACTCTCTACCATGCTCCAAAAGTTACATAGTACATTCAAAACTATAAACAATTTGAAGCTCAAAAAAGGTACTTACATTGAAATTTGAAATATTTTGAATGTTGAAAGTTGGCTCATAGGCTGGGTATTTTACTATTTTATAGTAAACAAAAAGCAACCCACATGTAAACACTAGATTCTGGCTGTCTCTAACTAACACTAACACCTATTCCATTCCATTCAAATTCAAATTCAAATTGAAAAGGGTCTATTTCTAATGCTTGGAGAACACCACCAAAATCAACATTGACATAGATACACCAATTTTAAACCCTGAACTTTCCCAAAATTTCTGTTTGTCACCATTTCCACCATTACAGTTACCATTCTTTGTTGCTTCTAGTTCTTCTTTCACTTCTTTAAGCGCCTTGTCTCGCCTCTCGCCCATCTGAAATCGTATTGTATAAAAAGATAGAAACTTTAGTTCATACTCCATTTTTTAATTTATGTGTCAACATCAGCACATTGGATTGAAAATTTAACAAGTGGAAAGTGAATTAAATTGTACTTTTTGGTCATAAAAGATTATAGATAATCTTATTCTAAGAACATTATATAAAATCACTAGGATGAACATGGTTTGGGTCACTAGACGAAATTTAACACCTACCATGTAAATTAATTGTTTTGACATGAACACTTATTAACCCACCCATTTTGCATCTAATTGCACAGAACCAACAGGACATTAAAAGACTAACCCTTTGGAGCTTTCGGGTTTGAGCCCGAGCTTCATGAAGACAAAATTCTAGTTTTAGAACCCTTTTCTTCAACTCCTGATCAGCTCTACGATGTTTCTCCAACTATCACAACGAAGATATACAATTGTAATAACAATAACAAGCATTCAAGAATTAAAAGTATATATTTTACCAACAAACAATAAAAGAAATAAATAAGACTCCGAAAATGTACATACTTGTGACTCCAGATCCTTGGTTTTGAGTTTCCAATGTGCAGACATAACGCGAATTTCATCTCTCAACTTAGCAATTTCTTCATCTTTATCAGATAAAAGTTTATTCATTTTTTCAACATTTCTAGGTGAAACCTCATCAAGAATCTTCCTCAATTCGCAATAACTATTGGTGCTACTCTTGGCTAGAGCTTGCATGATGTCATGCTCAACTCGCATTACTTCATCTTTTAGTTGTAATTGTGAAGATTCTCGTAATTGAAGATCCTTATGCAAAAGATCTAGTTGCCCTCCCAGTTCATTAACACGAGCTTGGTGCTCTTTTAATGACTTGTTTTTCTGATCCAATTCCTTTAAAAGAGCTGTGCATTGAAGCTGTGCAGATTGAGCCGAGGCTGCACTTGCTTCTGCTGTTGCCTTTGTAGATGAAAGCTCTGAATTAAGATAATCCAGGTCCCGTAGATACTGTCACGCATAAAGATTCAAAAAAACCTCACATTTATTATTATTATAATAATCAATAGATAGATACAATTAGAAACTTATAAGAGCCTCATAACTCATATTCACAACATATGTTAAAGGGCACTTAAATCTTGCAAAAATCCATTTACTAAGGTAGGTCCCAACGGTTGATCCTTGGGGGCCGCCCAGCATCCGCCCAGGAGGGCTCTGTTGGCAGCAAGCCGCCCAGGCCACCACCCAGCTCCTTGTTCCTCTTCTCGTGTTTTTGTGAAATATCTTAGGACGAAGGGAGTGTATATGTATGTAGTACTTTTTGCTTTTGAACTTGTACATTTATTTAATTAATTAATTAATATAGTGGGTCCCAATTTATTTGGGGAAGTATGTCATTGTTGGTAGTGTTTAGTCCTGAGTTAGTCCTCGTGAGAAAGTGCTGATATGACACTGATGTGGCGGCTAGTCCTAGTCCTGAAGAGGAAGTATGTTGAGGGAAGTATGTTGGGAGCACAAACTATGCACAATAAAATATGGTAAGTGGATCAACAAGTCTAACTAAGAGGACTATAAAAATGCACGGGGTTGGATAAATATAATTAGTAATAAAGAAAGAAAGTGAAACGAACATTTAATAATTTTCAATATACATTTAATGCAACATTTCTAGGTCCGTGTACATTTATCTTATTATATGGCCAAGAATGGTCTACCATGGACTGCATTTAAATTTAAATTTAAATAATAATAGAATTCATGTGGATTTTGGTTTAATGCTATCAATGGATGGGATATCCATAACCTTCAAATTTTAAGTTCAAGTATATCATTGGAGAACAAATTAATTCAGTTAATAAGTTTAGAAAGAAGAAAATTTGGTCAACAGTTAAATAAACAAATTATTAAGAGTTAAAAATAGATATGGAAAACACCAATTTACCTAAAAAAAATTGAAATTTACTATTCTTATTGATCAACCATCATTTATATTAAAAAAAGCCAGATCTGATTTCTCCCATTATTGATATTAACCCCACAAAGAATCATAGATAGGTGCAACATATAGACAAAAATTCAAAAATGGTACTCCGTAGTAATTTATATGGAGATGATGAACACATACAAGAAAGGCACCAAACACATTCATGTGAATATATTATTATATATTTATATTTATATCTTTACCTACTTAAGTTGTGTGTGAATGGGCTGAAAGCCTCTCCAGGTTATTCAAAAGTTGCAAAAGACAAAATTTTTTAAGCATTCAAGCATAAAACAAGCCATAAAGTGAAACAATATATATATATAAAACAACAGAACAGAAAAAGATTGTAATTATTTATATTCTAAATCCACTAAGAATCAGACAAAGGCAGCATAAAAGTACTACTTTTGATATCATAAACTTGTTTGAATCATACAACAAAACTAGATTAAATCAAATCAACCAAAATCTCAGAAGAAATAGTACAAGTCAAATATTACTATCAGCCTACAAATCAAATTCAAATTAATTATTAATAAATCAATCAAATATCAAATTCACATATATAATTAAGAGTCTATAATCAAAATAAATTAAAAAAAAGTCAAACCTTTTCAGCATCAGATGATGAAGTTTGAAGCTGTTGATTTCTTTCATCTAAACATTTTTGTAATCTACAAATCTCTAACTCCATATTCTTAGCTCTATCTTCTGCTTCCTGCAACAACACAATTCATGTAAGATCTATAAAAATTCACTTGATCAATAAAGATTACAACTTTATTATTAACTTACGCATTTCTTAAACAAATCAATAACAAAAACTTGCCTGTCTAGTTAAAGATTCTTTAGCAAATGATTCTTCTTGAAACGAAAGACGATTTCGAACATCTTTAAGTTCTGCAGCAAGTGACACAACATTTCTTCTAAAGTTTTGTTTTTTCTCGCTTAGATCCCTCAATAATGGATCAATCTCCCTTGTTGAACTGACACTTGACATCTTTCAATCTAAACTACAAACTTAGAATCCAATCAAAACTGTTTGTTTAACTGAGGCTCCTGCAACATCAAAATTCAAACTTTCACACAAAAACAAAACTTTTTCAGGCTTCCATATATCTTTGGTGTATCATGTGAACAAAAGGTGAAACTTGTGACTACTACTTTACTTTATTTCAAGCTGAAGTCAGAGAAATAGAGAAATTAGAAAACATATCAATAAAAACAAAAGTGTAACTTGAGTGTGTATTTTTTTTTGAAAATGAATTAATTGCATGTGAAGATGTATATCCATAAATTAAGTAACATATAATATATTAATATTAACTTTTAAATTATATATATATATATATATATATATATATATATATATATATATATATATATATATATATATATATATATATATATATATATAAAATATATAATTTAATTTAATTTAAAAGTTGAAACAGAATGGAGTAAGAGAGGTGCTTAATTAATTAATTTCAAATGAACCTGTCAATTTATCAAGAAAATTGTATGTCGATGTATAAACAAAATTCATCTGAACCGCACATTTGGCATCATAAAATACTAATTATTTATTATAAATTTTGAATAAAAAAATATTTATTACGAAGCACCTCATGAGACGTGTGAGATAAATGTGAAAAGAGAGTACCAAAAGCAATTATTAATACTATAAACTGTTGATTTTGAACAATATTTCTCACTAAATAAAAAAATTAGCCATTTATATTTTTCAAGAAGAATTTTATGAATAAAAAAAGTAAAGTGATTACCAGCGTCGGAGAACAGATGAACGGCAGCTGTAAAAACTGAAAACTGAGAGAGACGATTGAAGAAGAGGGTTTGATGATTGTTGATTTGTTAATCTATTTGGTGTGAGTAAATTAGCTTCGGATATGAACAAAGTTTAGATTCGGAGTTGATGTAATAAATGATAAAACTCGAGTTCATTTGTTGAATTTAACTAAATAGGTTCGGATATGAACAGAATTTGGTTCGGGGAAATTTAATACAGCAAGTGGCAAAACCCGAACCTAATGGTAAGGTTAGAGTGTTAAAACGTGTGCGCGGCAAAATCAAATATTTTGGTAATCCACGTCACCACTTCATTGCCATGTATTTTGTACCGTAATAATTTTAATTAATTAAATTTTTTGTAAAACTAGTTTATTTAATCAATTTTGTGAAACTGATATGACGGTCTCTTCCGATAAGGAAAGATGTACGTTGTTGTTGGGATTGGTCTTATAGAACATTTTTTTTTAACTCGAAAATATGGCTTAGTGGTTGTATGTTTAAGAATCTTCAAATGAGATTTGGGTTCAATCTCCGCTAAAAAAACAAAAAATTAAAAGAAAAAAAAAACGACAATCTTTTTAGAAATCGGGTAAATTGTAATTTCTGATAATTAAAATTGATAGCTTCAATCAACCAACAGTTTACTAAAAAATAACATTGACAATTACGGAGTATAATGATACTAGCCTTTAAGAGCCCGTGCGTTGCACGACAACTCTTAATCAAACAAACAACACGATTATAGAAACACAAATAGAGACCTTCAAATTAACAGTAATTTCTCAATACACATTATATAATTCAAGTACCGTATAACATCACCATAAATCAATGATATCTAAAAAGAATCCTCAAATTAGTAAATTCGATAACATGAAAACAGAAATTAACTATAGCACTTACAAAGTTTTACACCATCATAAAAACAAAAACCATCAAGAGCTCTCATAAGGGTCATTCTAAGCATAAAATGGTGATGCATAAAGTGAATAAGTCCGACTGTCATCTACTTTTTCTTCATCTGCAACTAACAACAGCCAAAAAAAAAAAAAAAGTTGTTATTTATTACAGTAGCTTAAATATCATTTAATTTTTATGTAATTGGGATATAGAAACAGTGTAATTACCTGAAGATGTGAGATCTTCATCATGAAAAAGTGAAGATGGAGAAAATAAAGCAATGTCCATGATTGATTCCTTTCAATTTGTCCAGCCTGTTTCAGTTTAAACCAAAAAGGAAAAGTTTCAACATATATCCGCTTGACCCGTCGCTCACCCATTTCAAACATAAAACAGCTTCCACCAGAATATAGTAAAATAAAAGCATGCCAACTGGGTCAATAAACTTCGAAAGTTCTAAATGTGACATTGTGTACCCATTTAGTTAGGTATTAGTTGAGAACAAATCAAATTAAAAGTTTTGATATAACCAATTTGATACAAATTAAATGGTTGGCAAACTACTCAAAAATTAGTATGACGGAAACTTTAAGTGTTTAAATACACTTAAGATGACTTCTGACCCATTTAACCTAATTGACGCGTTTGATGTTTAGCTTATAAGCCCATTTGAGAAGATCAATTTGTTAACTACTACACCATTTACAGAGTACGAAAACACATATTCGTAATGCAGCTATAATTGGAATATATCAAGCATAAGATATATGTAAAAAGCATATTTTCATATATACAGTTAGCGCACTATAAGGTTCTTCACATGAAAGCTTTCCAAATCATATGTCACAATCAAGGTTTGCATTTCCTTTAAAGTGGCGTGTTCTAGAAATTATTTCATTAAAGTTGTGTCCACCATTTTTCCTGAAGCTGCAAACAAAGTTACAACATTTAATTTAGACTTAATTAATTATACAATTTAGAAAGTTTTAGACAATGATCGTCCCATTAAAAGCATTGCGTTCTAAATGTAATAGTTTAATTCAACCCATTTTATACATTAAATTTAAAACGCTAACCATTTACAATCTATTTCACAATCTGATTCACACTCATTAGTAAATGGGTTGGATCTTGAACCACCACCGCTGCGCAATGGCGAGTTTACTTAGGGCCAAGTGGGGTCCTTTGACCCTATTAAATTTTTTTTTACATATAAAATACTACTAAAATAATTTAGGACACCACTAAATTTATAGATAGGACCCCATATAATTTTAAAATTGATGGTTTTAGGGAAGTAAATACCATTTTTTAGAAAAAAAAAATAAAATATGATTAAGTATCACTCACATCGTATAGGACCCCGTTGAGTTTTGATCCTAGAATCGCCACTGCCGCTGCGTCCGCCGCCATGGAGGGCTCATATCTAATAACTATCAACTTCCATATAATTCCCGTTACGATTGTTTCTTTAAAAAGTTCCACGCAAGCAAAGCTGCAACAGCTACTGACTGAACCAGATTTAATCTAAGTTAATATGCATATATCTAGAAAAGGATGCATAAAGATGTTCATAATACAAAAAGTCATGTTATATATAAAAGCATAGATTGTAAATAGAAGTCTTTTAGATTAGATAAAAAAGATTCTACAACTTATTTAATTTTACAGTTACATAATCAGCTCTATTGTAGCTAGTATGAAAGAAATAATCCAAAGTTGACTATTATGAAAAATACGTATATAATACTAAAATACGTGCATTATACTTGCCTTAGGCCGAATTGGAACGATTTTTGAGATGTCTTTAATAATGCAACTAATTACCTCTATTCCTATATCCCATTTCCTATTAGCTTCAAGAACACCACCAACCATTACAAGAGGGCAAGCTTCATTTTCCATCTGCAATTGGTGCCACATATTGTGACGATCGCTTCAAATCCATATGGATGAACACGTCATTCATTGATTTCATTGCGAGGTATTTGACCTCTATGTGATACATTTTGTAACATTGTATTCGTTTGAAAAGGTATTTCATAAATGAATATATAAATTCCAGGTTTTTAACATCTGATTATTTCTACGTATAGACAATCACCATTTAAATGGTTTACAATAATACATCTGTTGACAATACAGTCAAAATAAGATACATGGTAATGGTTTGATGAATGCAAGTTTCTTGTATATAGCATGTATAACTCCAAGCACATATCTTGTATCACGTATAAGCAAACAGCGGAAGACTTCTAGAATCCTGAGAATAAACATGCTAACAAGTGTCAACACAAAGGTTGGTGAGTTCATAGTTTTAATATTACACATAATCCGTATATCAATGTGGATTACAAAAGTTCAGTTGTTTTATTCAAAACGTTTATCAATAGGTTTTACATAAAAGGTGGATCACAAGATTTCAGTTGTTTCATCCGAAACGTTTATCAATCGGTTCTACAAAATTGAGCACCCTGGTAACTAAACTTTAATGCTTATATAATTTGTACCCTTTGTATAATCATCTTAATAATACACGCAAACCAACGTGTACGCTTCTCAAATAGCATACGTCCGTTAAAAGGCTAGTGCTCTAGCTCGGACGGGGATATCAAGCCCTATGGATCCATATACTACTACTCGCGCCCACCAGTTCTTATAACTGGCAGTTAACAGTTACCAAAGCTAAGGGATTTTCGGTTCAAACTCAGTGTAGAATTTAGTATGTACTTGTATCCATTGCGTTTAAAATAAAGTGCATGTATTCTCAGCCCAAAAATATAGATTGCAAAAGCAATTAAAAAGGGAGTAAATGAAACTCACGCATATAAATCTAGTATTTTCAGTATTTATAAACAGTCGCATGTATTCTCAGCCCAAAAATATATTGAGTAAAAGGGATCATATGAAACTCACGCATATAAATCTAGTCTTTTTAGTATTTATAAACAGTCGCATGTATTCTCAGCCCAAAAATATATTGAGTAAAAGGGATCATATGAAACTCACACAAAATCAGTTTTAGTATTTGTATCCATTTAGTAAAACAGTTTATAAAACTGAGCATGTATTCTCAGCCCAAAAATATATATTGCAAAAGCAATTAAAATGGGAGCAAATGAAACTCACTGTTTAATATTGATATACAATATTGCAGGAAAGCACGTAGACGCATCAGAGATGATTAACACGAGGTTTGATTCACAAAAAATACCCCCGAACATTACCCATAACCTCCTTGGCAATAACCCATAATTTCCTTAGCTCTAGCTTGCTCGAAAACTCATTTTGAAAATTACTTGGACAGCACTCCGTCGTAATATTTGATGTACATTATTATTTTTGTATCGCAAAAATAATAACACTAATAATAATAAAAAATAATAAGATTAATAATAATCTTATTATTAATAATAATAATAATAATAATAATAATAATAATAATAATAATAATAATAATAATAATAATATAAATAATAAATAAAATAAATACGGAGTAATATGTATGTGTGTGTTTTTTTTTCTTTCTTTACTCGGCAGAAAATGTTGCAATTTATAGAACCTGGCCTGAAATCTGGAGTCATGCGACTCGCATGGAAATGGCCTTCTGGCCATGCGACTCGCATGTGGACCAGGGACAGTTCACATTGTTTTGGCTCCTAGCTTGTCGACATAATATAAAATAAATATAAATATATAAATAATTAATATAATTATTTATATATTATATTTTATTCTTGTGCATAGTAGACTAGATATTTTTGGTCCGTTGCGTCGGGCGTTTCTTCTTGACTCGGGTCCCGGTTCCGGATTTTCAGACGTCCTTGCGTACTATTTTATATCGTGTACTTTGCGTTCCGCAACTTGTACTCTTGTCATTTTTAGACGTTCTTCATCAATAATTTGAACCTTTTTAATTGTATCTTGTACATTTGAGCATTTTGGACCTTTCCGTCTTCAATTCTTCGTTTTCGCCTTTTGTCTTCGCACTTATTAAATATAAACGAATATTACTTGAATATGGAACAATTACAACTAAAATCCTGTCTTTCTTGGGGGATAATGCTATGAAATATATGTTCCTTTTTGGCCTTATCAATAGCCTTAAATTATCCCTTAATTATATCACTCAAAGTGTATCTTAAACTTTCGAGTGTTTTGGTCATTTACTTCTATAAATCATCGTCTCGCTATTTGTTAAAATACATTTTTATAATAGCGTTTTACTGTAGCAAATAGTGATTTTATAATAGCGTTTTACTGTAGCAATTCACTGTAGCAAAGTCAATTTCACTGTAGCAAATAGTGATTTTCGAAAACACTGTAGCATTTTGAGTAATGTGGCAATTTGAAAACACTGTAACAAATTAGTGTTTAACTGGTTCATCTTAAACGCTTTAGTTAACTTATCTAAATATCAATTGAATCAATAAACGAATGTTACTATCGTTTATTATATATATGTATATATCTTTTTAATATACATAAATCAGTTTTTAAATACACATTGGAAGTTATTTATAAATAAATTTTAATAATAAATATTTTAACTTATCATATACATTCAAATAGATATTTAAACCAATAAGTTTAATGTACGGTATCAAACAATTAATACATTGTTACCTTTTCATGTTATAGTATATATGTATCTATTTACATATAATTGTTCGCGAATCGTCGAAAACAACCGAAGGGTATTTAAATATATAAAAGTAATTCAAAAATTTTGAGATTCAGTTTTACAGACTTTGCTTATCGTGTCGGAAATGTTAATCATACAAATATTAAGTTTAAATTTAGTCGAAATTTCTGGGTCATCACACATGTCAATCATACAACAAATCAACAATATACAGCATATAATATCCAATCTAAAGTATCGTGAATTTCGCAGGTTTGGTTACTGAATCCGCAGGTTTATCTGACTGATGTTTTAGCAGAGTGGTATAAAATAGTTATTAATTTTAGCAGGAAACACTATTAAATACGATACAATTTTACACAAGATATTTATTTATTTAGAGAATGGATATACTTAAACCTTGCTACAACACTTATAGGCAGTGTACCTAATCGTACAGTAGTGTAGTTTTTAGTAAGTCCGGTTCGTTCCACAGGGAATCTTTTTTAAACAAAGCTCAACGCTATATTAGTTTACTTTTATAAAAATACAAATATATATATAAGTAATATTATTATTATAAAGGGGGTTTTTACCGTTTAATGACCGGTTTGTCGATTTTAAAACTTTAGTCGCAGTTAAAACCAAATAAATACAAGACTTTAAATTAAAGCATAAAGTAAATAACGATAATGAAATTGCGAATAATAAAAGTGCGATAAAATAAACTTGCGATAATTAAAAAGTACGATAATTAAAAGTGCAATTAAATACAATAACAATAAAAATGCGATAATTAGAAGTGCAATTAAATATAAAATAAAGGAAATTAAATATGAAATAAAAGAATTATGCTTATTTAAACTTCCGTAATCATGATGTTTGACGTGTTGATTTTAGTTTTATGCCCATGGGTTAATTGTCCTTTGTCCTGGATTATTTAATATGTCCGTCTGGTTTTTGTCCATAACAGTCCATCAGTCATAAATATAAAGTGCGAGTATCCTCGTCAAATTATTCTTATACCCGAAGTTAAATATTCCAACTAATTGGGGACTTAAACTGTAACAAGATTTTAATACTTTGTTTAATAATTACACCAGGATGTCGACTGAGTGTAACCCAAGGTTTTAATATTTTGTTATCAATTATACCAAGTGTCCTTGTACATAATTTCACCCATGTTTTAATTATTCTAGTGGCTATTAATCCATTCCCGTGTCCGGTTAAATGAACGATTATTCGTACATATAAATACCCCGCCCATCGTGTCCGATTGAGTGTATATGGTAATTTATAGGGACACCCAATTGTAAATCTTTATATTAACATTAACAAACTATCATTTAGTTAAACAAATATAAAGCCCATTAATAGCCCATAGTCTAATTTCCACAAGTGTCGTTCTTTTGTCCAAACCCCAATTATGGTACAAAACCCAATTACCCAATTTTAATAATTAGCCCAACATCATGATTACTTCGTTTTAAATAAGCATAATAATAACTTAGCTACGAGACATTAATGTAAAAAGGTTGAACATAACTTACAATGATTAAAAATAGCGTAGCGTTACACGGACAGAATTTCGACTTACACCCTTACAACATTCGCTAACATACCCTTATTATTAGAATTATAATTAAAATTAAAATTAAAATATAAATTATAAATATAAATATATATTTTACGTATGAATGAGGAGAAGAAAAAGATTTTTTTTTTTACGATCAGAATGCGCGAGCTTTATAGGGAGTTTCTGAAATTGGGGTTCCGCGACTCGCGGCCATTTTGGCCTTCAAACTCCGCGAGTCGCGGAGTTTACTTTTACAGCTCACACAAGCTTGGCTCTTTGTTTACCGACGGTTTTAAATATAAATATAATATATTAAATAATTATAAGAATTATTTAAATATTATATTATATTTATGTGCATAGTTGACTTGTAATTTTTAGTCCGTTGCGTCGAGCGTTGAGAGTTGACTCTGGTCCCGGTTCCGGATTTTCGAACGTCCTTGCGTACAATTTAATATCTTGTACTTTGCGTTTTGAATCTTGTACTCTTGTAATTTCGAGACGTTTCTTATCAATAATTGGAACCTCTTTGATTGTATTTTGTACTTTTGAGCTTTTTGGTCGTTTGCGTCTTCAATTCGTCGAATCTGTCTTTTGTCTTCACCTTTTATTATTTAAACGAATATCACTTGTAAATAGAACAATTGCAACTAAAAGCTTGTCTTTCTTGAGGAATAATGCTATGAAATATATGTTCGTTTTTAGCGTTATCAAATATTCCCACACTTAAGCGTTGCTTGTCCTCAAGCAATATCGTCTTGAAATACTAGAATCACTTCTTTATTCTTCACACTTTGTACATCAGTGATTTCTATACGGTGGTATAAACAATGGTAGTAACGATATGGTTTACAGTCCCACATGACTATAAAAATTTAGATCCATTAAGAAAATTGGATCTTTATGAAAACAATTGATCTTTTAAAAATTAAATCTAGTTTTTACCTTAGATAAGTTTTCCGGAATAACCCTTTACCGGTGTTTGCAAAATATTTTTGTGGGTTTGGTGGGTTTCAGATTTGAAAATTTTAGCTCAAAACTTATGATTTTGTGTCACCCACTTGCTAACCTTGTATTTGGAAAGCAACACGTCCAGTTTACTTGTCCCGTATATTACCTTTCAGTAAACTACCGTACGGTTGTAAAGGAAAGCGTTGAACAAGCAACTGTTAAGGCAATGTCCCCTGACATGCTTTTAATTATGGTCTATAACGTGTCGGACGCAATTACTATCCTTGGTAGGAGCAATAGTAAGGCTCACCCTTATAATTTTTCGGTCTGGCACAAGGTCCTGTCTTTGACCACTATGCAACCACCGTTCTTACGGTTGACACCCGATTTGGTTCAGGTGACCTAATGAATTCCAGGTGAATTCCTAGGATTTTACGTTCAATGGTAATGAACGCATTGAAAATAGGGTTTTCAGAAAACAAATCGGTTTGTAATTTTTGATCAAAATATTTTCTTGTTCAAACTCGAGTTTAGATATCATTGAATTCCATGAGTTTGTAATTCTCAATCTTTAAGGTCAATCTCAAGGATTGAGTAATATCAGTCTTAAAAGCTGATTTTTAATCTTTAAGGAGATTATCCTTTATGTGATCTGATTCATTAGTCTTATCCAGCTAATTTGCATGGTGCCCCCCATTGTACAAGATAAATCCTTCTCATGGTTAGGATAAATCTGACCACTTGGCGACCCTGTTTAATGCTGAGGTCCGTGGATTTCCTGCTGATTTTAGTGATGACTTTTCTGGATTTTTCGTCAACCTACAGCTGGTCTGGACGACAACTTCATGACCTAAATCAAGAAGCGCGTGTCTTTTTCGGAAGACTTTACTTCCTTTTAATGATGGAATTGATTCATCGTGTAGATCCATCTTTCTTTTCTTTCATCGGGTAAAACAATTTAGTTTAGTCCAAAGCAAAAGTATTTTCAGTTATTTGTTACAGATATATGTGACATATGTTTAAGATAACTTGGTAAATTTTCCCACACTTGGCTTTTATTTTCCTTTTTATCGTCCTCTATTCCATTTTAAATGAATTTTAACATTTTGGTTTGTTTCTCAATTTATGTCCTTTCCGAGGTAACAATAATTTCGGTGTTAAAACCTAGTTTTATCGTTCATAAATATGTATAAACATGATTTTGAGTTCATTTAATTGAAAAAAAATTTTAAAAATTTTACTAGAATTGGGTAGTCAGTATATAAGACTAGGGCTGTTCTTTATTATCAGAGAGCACTAGATTCTAATACAACTACTGCTTTACTAGTATTTTTAATGGTAACCAAGTGTTTAAGATAAAAATTTTAAAATCCGAAAGAATTTAACCCCTTCCCACACTTAAGATCTTGCAATGCCCTCATTTGCAAGAAATCAGTAACAATTTAAATTATTGAGGGTGATTTGTGTGAAAATGATTAAATTTTTACCAAAGTTTCCAAATATATTGGCGTTTGTTTGCTGAATGATAAATGGTGCACATCATTTGTTCATTCCGCCTTGTTGTTATTTCACATATATTTTGCATCTTGTCGTCAAAATTAGTTGCTTTTGCTGAACTTAATGCCAGTTTTTGAAAATGCGTTGTTTTACCCTGTTGTGTACATAAGATAAACTGCAAACATATATACATATTTTTGAAGTTTGGTATATTACCCCACATTCAGAAATTATTAAAATCTAGGAATAAAAGTTAGAAAATTATAAAAACTATTACAATATTAACAAAAGTATTAAACGTATCAATCATTACAAATTACAAAATAAAAAAAAATAAGTAGACTAGGGATGATATTGATACCAATAGGGGTTCCAGGCATAACCATAGGTGCTATAGAATGCTTCGGCAGGGTTATACGTAGGATACGGTGGCTGCATCTCTATAGACCAGGGAGGGAAGATGGGTTTTGGTGTAGGAATATAGTTTCGACCTATATGTTGGTAATGAGCTATGATTTGGTTCTGATGAACTTGCCAATCTTCAAATGCTCTCTGTCTAGCATTTTCGTACTCCTGTGAAGCTATAAACCTTTGCATTTCTTGCATCTCATTTCCCCCTCCTACATTACCTTGCTGTTGGTTTCTCTCAACCTGTGGATGTCTACCATGGTATGGTACTGCGGCGTTATTTCGCCTCTTCAAAACTTTCGCACCATGGTATATATTTAAACCTATAGTATCGCGGGGTTCTGGTTCTTCTACTAATAATCCCCCCCGACTTATATCCACACCGAGATATTCACCAATCAAAGTAATAAAAATACCACCTCCTATTATGCTATGTGGTCTCATCCCCCTAACCATAGCTGATAAATAATAACCCACACAATATGGTATACTTACAGCGCTTTGTGGGTCTCGAATACACATATGGTAAAACAAATCCTGTTCATTTACCTTTTCCTTGTTCTTACCTCTTTGTGTAATCGAATTAGCTAAAAACCTATGAATCACTCTTAATTCGGCTCTATCTATATCCAAATAAGAGTAATTTCCCCCTTTGAAACGGCGATGGCTTGTCATTTGACTCCACACACCGTGTGTATCAAAATTTTCATCTATCTTTCTACCGTTTAGTATCAACCCTCTACAATCAGCAGATGCTAACTCCTCAGGCGTATATGTCATAACCCGTCCTTAACCATAAGAACGTGTTAGATAACGTATGATTTCATTGCGAGGTATTGACCTCTATATGCAACATTTTTAAAAGAGAAACTGCATATCTTATACATTACAAACCATAACCATTATTTTTGTTACAAGCTTTAGACAATAAAAAGATGATTATCATTTAGCGATAATCTTCGACTTACAAACTTTACATATAATGATAACAACACGATTTCGAGCATATTTTACAACACAAATCCTTGGGTATGCAGTTTTATTTTTGACACAAATATGCATACGCAAGATCCTGCTCAAATTCAACATAATGCAGCGGAAGCTTTAGTAATCACCTGAGAATAGACATGTTTTAAAAGGTCAACATAAAGTTGGTGAGATATAGGTTTAATGCCGGCAGCAATATATATATATATAGACCACAAGTTTTCGTATATAAACAGTTTAATAAAAATATTCTAAGTGGTTGAGCACTTGGTAACCATACTTAACATTTAATCACGTCGCATATTCCCTTTATTATGAAATCTTACTACACCGTACCAAGTGTAGTCACGAAATGAAGTACTGTGCAACCGTTGAATACTGGTCGTCCAGTCCGGTTGGGGTTGTCAGGCCCGATAGATCTATCAACAGGATTCGCGTTTACAATACCGCTGTAAATAACAGTTACCAAGCTACAGGGAAGTATGCCAGTGGTACAACTCAACGTAGAATATATTTTTCAGTTACTTGTGTCCATAACGTAAAACATAAAATACATGTATTCTCATCCCGAAATATTTTGAGTTTAAAAGTGGGACTATATACTCACTTTCGTCTTGAAGATATATATATAATTTGACTTGGTCTCCGGTTGATATCACGAACCTATCCATATATAATATATCAATACCTTTTCTTTTTAAACAAACGTCACATATATATACTTGTTATACTTTTAATACTTTGAATAATTCCTTAGTCCGTAGTTAGCAGTTCGTTGTTAGTAATTCAATTTTAATGGTTCATTTTTAGATGTTTAATATACCCGCAATGAAATAAATAAAACCCCCAACAAAATAAATAAAACCCCATCGTATATGTATTGGTCGAGATTAATCTTGACCCACGGTACCGGTGTTGTCAAATGACGTGTTGCGTACATAAAGTACCGGTGTTGTCAAATGACGTGTTGCGTACAATCATGGGATCTTATGATTAATCTTCTCGTGTTGTTTACGGGTGATCCTGAACCATATAAAATTGAATTATAAGTACATATATATAAAATATCATGTTAACTTAAAAAGATGTGATTTATTTAATTTTTCCCAATTATTTTCGTGGCTAAACTAGTCTTGGATATCCGATTTTGTTTCGGTCATAGTTTCTTCGTTACAACTCCGTTTTCGTTGATTCAACTTGCCATCTCCTTGGATCGAGTCCCTCTTTAAGACTATGAACTGTAAATACCTTAGTTTGTATTCAAAATCACACGGCATAGGTCAAACTTTAGTGAAACTTATGAAGTTAATCATTTTCCATCATGTAAACAACCTTAAATGATTATTTTTCTAAAAATACTTATACTTTGAGTTAAATCATGAAATTTTTATGTGTTATCATATTCATAGTAAAAATAATTTTTCCAGAAAATAAACCTCCAATTCAAAGTTTAAGATGATTTTTAATTATCCAACCCAAAACAGCCCCCGGTGGCACTCCGACGTCGTAAAAACAGTTTTTAAGATAATCTTTGAAAAACCAAGTTATACCTTGTTAAATTAGCATATATTTAAGTTATATTACAGGTCTTGGAGTATTTTAAAAGTTAAGTTAGAAGGATCTATTTAGTTTGCAAACAAGTTTGAAAACATTCAAACTATGTTCTTGTTGTTAAAATTTTATACCACAAAATAAGATAGCTATATATATATGAATCGAATAAGGTTATGAACATAGATTCTACCTCAAGTTCCTTGGACAAGGTTGTTGTAAAAGAGGAGTAAGAACCTAGAACCAAAAGGGTGATGGAAGTGGATGAAAGATTGGAAGTAAGTTGGTGTTCTTGGAAGGATTTCTTGAAGTGTTTTTGTAAGGTTTTCTTATGAGGTTTAAGTGTTGTTTTTGAAGCTAAATGATGGGGAAAATGCTTGGAGATGATCAAGTATGAAGTTAAGAGTATTTTGAGAGAGAAATGGAAGTGTAAGTATGAGAAAATGGGGTGAAGAAATGGTGTGCATGCATAAAAACGTTTTTAGGTTATAAAGGAAAAAAAAGATACCTAACTTTGTTTTCTTGCTAAATAATTCATGCTACTTGACAAATGGTTGGTTCCACATGTTTCTTAATCATTTAAGGCTGCTAAGGAGCAGATTTTTATTGGTATATACCAATAGTAAATACATCTAGAAGCTGCGTATGATACGGGTACATATACCCTAGGTATACGTATAGAAATCTTTGAGAAAACGGAACGAGGATTCAAATATAGTTATCTTTTGTAAATATACTTATATTGTTTTATGTATTTAAGTCTTTAAAAGTGATTAAATACATTACTTATACGATATATGTATAAACATTATAGGTCATAAGTATTTAAGTCAAATAACGTTACGTATGGTTATCGTTTTGAAAACTTAAGTTAGTAGTTTCAAAATATACTTATAACTTATTGTTATTAATACAAAATGAGATATTAAAACATTCTTAGGTCATGTTAAATATGTATATATACATATATATACACAAACGTATAATTATCATATATTGTATAGTTCGTGATATCATCGGTCAAACTAGACGGTCAAACGTTGTGTAAAACTCTTTTCGAAAAACATAAGTCTCGACAATTTGGATTGCTTATCATGTTGGTAAGGTTTAATTTATGTAAATATTAATCTTATAAGTATAGAACGATCGAAAAAGTGCGGGTAGTTACATTACCTCCCCGTTAAATAAATTTCGTCCCGAAATTTTAAAATTGTACCTATTTTGCGTCATCGAGAAACAAGTGTGGATACTTTTGTTTCATCTGATCCTCCCGTTCCCACGTAAACTCGGGACCTCTTCGAGCATTCCAACGAACCTTAACGATCGGTATGTTGCTCTGCTTGAGCTGTTTAACTTCACGGTCCATGATTTCGATTGGTTCTTCGACGAATTGTAGTTTCTCGTCGACATGGATTTCTTCAAGAGGAATGGTGAGGTCTTCCTTTGCAAGACACTTCTTAAGGTTCGAGACGTGAAAGGTATTATGTACTCCGGCGAGTTGTTGCGGTAACTCGAGTCGATAAGCTACCGGTCCAATGCGTTCGATGATCTTGAACGGGCCTACATATCTTGGGTTCAGTTTACCCCTTTTTCCAAAACGTATCACACCTTTCCAAGGTGACACCTTTAGCATAACCATGTCACCGATATGAAACTCTAATGGTTTCCTTCGGACATCGGCGTAGCTCTTTTGGCGACTACGGGCTGTTTTCAATCTCTCCTTGATTTGTACTATCTTCTCAGTCGTTTCGTGTATGATCTCGGGACCAGTTAAATGTCGATCTCCTACTTCATTCCAACAGATAGGAGATCTACACTTCCTTCCATACAATGCTTCGAATGGTGCAGCTTTAATGCTCGCATGATAACTATTATTATACGAGAATTCTGCTAACGGTAAATACTTATCCCATCCGTTTCCAAAATCGATCACACATGCCCTGAGCATGTCTTCAAGAGTCTGAATTGTTCTTTCACTCTGCCCGTCGGTTTGCGGATGATATGCGGTACTCATATCCAGACGAGTTCCTAGTGCCTCCTGTAGTGATTGCCAGAACTTTGAGGTAAATCTACTATCACGATCAGATATAATGGAAATAGGTATTCCATGCCTTGAAACAACTTCCTTTATATACAATCGTAATAGTTTCTCCATTCTATCCGTTTCCTTTATAGGCAAGAAATGTGCAGACTTGGTGAGACGATCAACAATCACCCAAATGGTGTCGTAACCCCAGGCAGTCTTTGGTAACTTCGTGATGAAATCCATGGTAATACCATCCCATTTCCATTCTGGGATTTCTGGTTGTTGAAGTAACCCTGACGGCTTCTGGTGTTCTGCTTTGACCTTGGAACAAGTTAAACACTCCCCAACATATGTTGCTACGTCTGTCTTTAAATTAGGCCACCAATAACGTGTCTTAAGATCTTGATACATCTTTCCAACTCCAGGATGTATCGAGTATCTTGTCTTATGTGCCTCGTTCAATATCAACTTCCTTAATCCACCCAACTTCGGTACCCAAATACGATTTGCAAAATATCGAATTCCGTCTTCCCGTATAACGAGTTGCTTCTCATACTTCTTCATTATTTCATTTCTTATGTTTTCTTTATTGAGTGCTTCTTGTTGAACCTCTTTGATTTGTGAGTTGAGATTCATGCGAATTTTTATGTTCATTGCTCGAACTCGGATTGGTTCTCGTTCCGTTCTGCTTAGAGCATCGGCCACTACGTTCGCTTTCCCGGGATGATAGCGAATTTCACAATCATAGTCGTTTATTAACTCGACCCACCTACGTTGCCTCATGTTCAATTGTTTCTGATCAAAAATATGTTGAAGGCTTTTATGATCAGTAAACACAGTGAATTTAACCCCATACAAGTAGTGTCTCCACATCTTCAATGCAAACACAACTGCTCCCAATTCTAGATCATGCGTCGTATAATTCCGCTCGTGAATCTTCAATTGTCGGGATGCGTATGCAATAACTCTCTTCCGTTGCATAAGAACGCAACCAAAACCTTGTCGTGAAGCGTCACAATATATTTCAAAATCATCGTTCCCTTCTGGTAACGATAAAATAGGCGCCGTAGTTAACTCCTTCTTTAGTATTTGAAATGCGTTCTCCTGCTCAGAGGTCCATTCATATTTCTTCCCTTTTTGCGTTAACGCTGTCAACGGCTTAGCTATTCGGGAAAAATCTTGAATAAACCTTCTATAATAACCGGCTAAACCCAAAAATTGGCGTATCTGCGTTGGTGTCTTAGGAGTCTCCCATTTTTCAATGGCTTCAATTTTTGCTGGATCAACCTGAATTTCTTTGCTACTAACAACGTGGCCAAGAAATTGCACTTCTTTCAACCAGAAAGCACATTTAGAAAATTTAGCATATAGCTGTTCTTTTCTTAACAACTCTAATATCAACCTTAAATGCTGCTCATGCTCTTGCTCACTCTTGGAATAGATAAGAATATCATCAATGAAAACAATAACAAACTTATCTAAATATGGACTACAAACTCGATTCATGAGGTCCATGAATACAGCTGGCGCATTTGTCAACCCAAACGGCATGACTAAAAATTCGTAATGACCATAACGTGTCCGAAAAGCAGTTTTCGGTATATCTTCTTCTTTGACAAGTAATTGATGATAGCCCGATCTTAGGTCAATTTTCGAGTACACACATGATCCTTGGAGTTGATCAAATAAGTCGTCAATTCTCGGTAGTGGATACCGATTCTTGATAGTTAACTTATTTAATTCACGATAATCTATACACATTCGGAAAGATCCGTCTTTCTTCTTGACGAATAAAATTGGAGCTCCCCGCGGTGAAGTACTTGGTCGTATGAATCCACGATCCAGTAATTCTTTTAACTGACTCTGAAGTTCTTTTAACTCGGACGGTGCAAGTCTATATGGAGCACGGGCAACCGGTGCAGCTCCTGGTACAAGATCTATTTGAAATTCTACAGATCTAAATGGAGGTAATCCCGGCAACTCTTCCGGAAATACTTCAGGAAAATCTCTTGCCACAGGCACGTCATTGATGCACTTCTCTTTTTCTTTCTTTTCGACTTTATTAACATGTGCTAAGATAGCATAGCACCCTTTCTTCAAGCACTTTTGAGCTTTCAAATAACTAATGAGTTTTAGCTTTGAGTTACCCTTCTCTCCATAAATCATTACTGGCGTTTTATTCTTACGAGGAATGCGAATTGCCTTCTTGGCGCACACAACTTCAGCTCCTATTTTGGACATCCAGTCCATGCCGACTATTACATCAAAACTTCCTAATTCTACGGGTATCAAATCAATCTTAAATGTTTCTCCGGCTAAATTTATTTTACAATCACGGCAAATTTTATCGGCTTTAATTAGTTTACCATTAGCTAACTCAATCATGTACTTAGCATCTAGAGGTAATGATGAACAATTCAATTTAGCGTGAAAGTCTCTACACACGTAACTTCTATCAGCACCAGTATCAAATATAATAGATGCGGATAAGTTATTAATGGTAAACGTACCCGTAACAAGCTCCGGGTCTTCACATGCCTCTCTAGCATTAATAACAAATGCTCTCCCACGTGCAGGTCCGATATTCTTCTCTGGATTCGGGCACTGGCTCTTATAGTGACCTTGTTTTCCACACCCAAAACAAGTAATGGTAGCCAAAGCAGTTCTATTTGCATTGGTGGCAAGAGTCTTGGTACCATTTGTATTTGTAACGAGAGCCCTACAATCTTCAGCAAGATGACCCTTTCGATTACATTTGTTGCATACCACATTACAGTAACCAGAGTGATGTTTGTGGCATCGGTTGAATAAAGGATTTTGTCCTTTATAACCAAAGCTTAAACCACTACCCGCACCTTGCGTGTTTTCTTGTTTCTTAAAAGATTGTTGTTGGTTACCTCGATCATAATTTCCATTCCACTTTCTTTTGTTACCTGATACCTTCACATCAGTATTGGATACTTTCTTATCCATGATGACCTGATCCATTAGCTCGTTTGCCATGGTTATAGCTTCATGAATTGTCTTAGGTTTCGATGCTGTAACATTTGCCTTGACCTTTTTGGGCAAACCATCTTTGTACATTTCAATCTTCCGTTCTTCGGTTGGAACCAATTCAGGACATAGCAAAACTAATTCCATGAATCGCTGATTGTAGTTGGTGATTTCAGTACCAATAACCTTCAGACTTCGTAACTCATCTTCCAACTTCCTAACCTCGTTCCTTGGACAATATTCGTTGATTAACATTGTTTTGAATTCTTCCCACGGAGTATCATAAGCTACATCTCCTCCTACAGCCTTCACATAATTTTTCCACCACGTGAGTGCACTATCTTGTAAAGTGCACGATGCATACTTGGTCATGTCCTTTTCAACACAACCACTGATTTTAAACACAGTCTCCATCTTTTCTATCCACCGGGTTAAACCGATTGGTCCTTCTGTTCCACTGAATGATGAGGGCTTGCAAGCTTGAAAAGTTTTGTAAGTGCACCCCACACGAGGATTTGGGTTAACTGCAGCACCTCTTGCAGCCTCGACCCATAACATTCTGTCGTTCACTCGCTGATTGATGAGTTCCTGGATTTCTTGTTCCGTCATTCGATTCAATCGCGCCATTTCCTAATGAAAGAAAATAATTATTCACATGGATTATTATAGATGTAGTGTGCATTTATAGTACATTATAGCTTGTTAATAATATGAACCAGGTATTATTATAAAAGCCTTTTCTTCTTATTAGCGTTTTATAATTATATCTAGGGTAGTACCTACCCGTTAATGTCCATACTTAATAGCTTAGTACAGAATCAATTACTACCATCTAAATAATACTTAACCATGGAAAATTATTGCATTTCACACTTCACTATTTTACATATGCTTATCTTACATCGAACATTAAGCAAACCACATAAATAATATTATACAAAACATTATATGATCCCATGGTTTAATACGGCAGCGCATCGTTTGGTCTATTTTCTAGGACGTTTAGGTTCAAAGAATCGCTTAACGCTTATCCTGGCTGTCTGCCTATATTTTGGCTGTGGGACTGAAGAACTGGATGCAGGGATAGAACGAATAGGAATAGCGGGAATAGGGGTGGTAGTGTCTAGTGGAGTTGGTGCCACATCATCCTTACTAAACTCGGGATTTGAATTTTCTAATTCATTAGCCTTTCGTTTCTTTCCTAGTTCGAACTCGTCTTTTGTAATTTCCTGTATTTCTTCCTCGGGTTCACTTTCCTCCTCGGGTTCACTTTCCTCCTCGGGTTCACTTTCCTCCTCGGGTTCACTTTCCTCCTCGGGTTCACTTTCCGGGTTCTCTATAGTCGGTTCATCCGGAATTTGTGAGTCTTCCCCAAAGATATTATTTTCGTCATCGGATAGGTTAATGACTGGAACACCATCTGAAGATTCTGGTTCGGAGTCGCTGAACGTGATGACAAGTTTTGAGCCCGACATCTATCGCACAACAACTAACCCATTAGTACTACATAATATTTACATATAAATTTTAACCAACAATGATAAGCAATGGTTTTTAAATCAGACCCGGTCAAAGTCCAGACTTACTAATGTATCCTAACGACTTATCAGTTAGACACACTAATGCAAACCTGGTTCGCTAAGACCACCGCTCTGATACCACATGTCATAACCCGTCCTTAACCATAAGAACGTGTTAGATAACGTATGATTTCATTGCGAGGTATTGACCTCTATATGCGACATTTTTAAAAGAGAAACTGCATATCTTATACATTACAAACCATAACCATTATTTTTGTTACAAGCTTTAGACAATAAAAAGATGATTATCGTTTAGCGATAATCTTCGACTTACAAACTTTACATATAATGATAACAACACGATTTCGAGCATATTTTACAACACAAATCCTTGGGTATGCAGTTTTATTTTTGACACAAATATGCGTACGCAAGATCCTGCTCAAATTCAACATAATGCAGCGGAAGCTTTAGTAATCACCTGAGAATAGACATGTTTTAAAAGGTCAACATAAAGTTGGTGAGATATAGGTTTAATGCCGGCAGCAATATATATATATAGACCACAAGATTTCGTATATAAACAGTTTAATAAAAATATTCTAAGTGGTTGAGCACTTGGTAACCATACTTAACATTTAATCACGTCGCATATTCCCTTTATTATGAAATCTTACTACACCGTACCAAGTGTAGTCACAAAACGAAGTACTGTGCAACCGTTGAATACTGGTCGTCCAGTCCGGTTGGGGTTGTCAGGCCCGATAGATCTATCAACAGGATTCGCGTTTACAATACCGCTGTAAATAACAGTTACCAAGCTACAGGGAAGTATGCCAGTGGTACAACTCAACGTAGAATATATTTTTCAGTTACTTGTGTCCATAACGTAAAACATAAAATACATGTATTCTCATCCCGAAATATTTAGAGTTTAAAAGTGGGACTATATACTCACTTTCGTCTTGAAGATATATATATAATTTGACTTGGTCTCCGGTTGATATCACGAACCTATCCATATATAATATATCAATACCTTTTCTTTTTAAACAAACGTCACATATATATACTTGTTATACTTTTAATACTTTGAATAATTCCTTAGTCCGTAGTTAGCAGTTCGTTGTTAGTAATTCAATTTTAATGGTTCATTTTTAGATGTTTAATATACCCGCAATGAAATAAATAAAACCCCCAACGAAATAAATAAAACCCCATCGTATATGTATTGGTCGAGATTAATCTTGACCCACGGTACCGGTGTTGTCAAATGACGTGTTGTGTACATAAAGTACCGGTGTTGTCAAATGACGTGTTGCGTACAATCATGGGATCTTATGATTAATCTTCTCGTGTTGTTTACGGGTGATCCTAAACCATATAAAATTGAATTATAAGTACATATATATAAAATATCATGTTAACTTAAAAAGATGTGATTTATTTAATTTTTCCCAATTATTTTCGTGGCTAAACTAGTCTTGGATATCCGATTTTGTTTCGGTCATAGTTTCTTCGTTACAACTCCGTTTTCGTTGATTCAACTTGCCATCTCCTTTGATCGAGTCCCTCTTTAAGACTATGAACTGTAAATACCTTAGTTTGTATTCAAAATCACACGGCATAGGTCAAACTTTAGTGAAACTTATGAAGTTAATCATTTTCCATCATGTAAACAACCTTAAATGATTATTTTTCTAAAAATACTTATACTTTGAGTTAAATCATGAAATTTTTATGTGTTATCATATTCATAGTAAAAATCATTTTTCCAGAAAATAAACCTCCAATTCAAAGTTTAAGATGGTTTTTAATTATCCAACCCAAAACAGCCCCCGGTGGCACTCCGACGTCGTAAAAACAGTTTTTAAGATAATCTTTGAAAAACCAAGTTATACCTTGTTAAATTAGCATATATTTAAGTTATATTACAGGTCTTGGAGTATTTTAAAAGTTAAGTTAGAAGGATCTATTTAGTTTGCAAACAAGTTTGAAAACATTCAAACTATGTTCTTGTTGTTAAAATTTTATACCACAAAATAAGATAGCTATATATATATGAATCGAATAAGGTTATGAACATAGATTCTACCTCAAGTTCCTTGGACAAGTTTGTTGTAAAAGAGGAGTAAGAACCTAGAACCAAAAGGGTGATGGAAGTGGATGAAAGATTGGAAGTAAGTTGGTGTTCTTGGAAGGATTTCTTGAAGTGTTTTTGTAAGGTTTTCTTATGAGGTTTAAGTGTTGTTTTTGAAGCTAAATGATGGGGAAAATGCTTGGAGATGATCAAGTATGAAGTTAAGAGTATTTTGAGAGAGAAATGGAAGTGTAAGTATGAGAAAATGGGGTGAAGAAATGGTGTGCATGCATAAAAACGTTTTTAGGTTATAAAGGAAAAAAAAGATACCTAACTTTGTTTTCTTGCTAAATAATTCATGCTACTTGACAAATGGTTGGTTCCACATGTTTCTTAATCATTTAAGGCTGCTAAGGAGCAGATTTTTATTGGTATATACCAATAGTAAATACATCTAGAAGCTGCGTATGATACGGGTACATATACCCTAGGTATACGTATAGAAATCTTTGAGAAAACGGAACGAGGATTCAAATATAGTTATCTTTTGTAAATATACTTATATTGTTTTATGTATTTAAGTCTTTAAAAGTGATTAAATACATTACTTATACGATATATGTATAAACATTATAGGTCATAAGTATTTAAGTCAAATAACGTTACGTATGGTTATCGTTTTGAAAACTTAAGTTAGTAGTTTCAAAATATACTTATAACTTATTGTTATTAATACAAAATGAGATATTAAAACATTCTTAGGTCATGTTAAATATGTATATATACATATATATACACAAATGTATAATTATCATATATTGTATAGTTCGTGATATCATCGGTCAAACTAGACGGTCAAACGTTGTGTAAAACTCTTTTCGAAAAACATAAGTCTCGACAATTTGGATTGCTTATCATGTTGGTAAGGTTTAATTTATGTAAATATTAATCTTATAAGTATAGAACGATCGAAAAAGTGCGGGTCGTTACAGTATATATACGTAAAGTCTGAGCCATGTCTAGTAAACACATGTGGCGCATCGAACCGCCTAACAAAAATCTAATAAAAGAACGATCGGTTAAACTAGTTACCCGATCATTCAACTCTATACTACACAATAATTCTTCACACCATACTTTATATACAGGTCTACGCATGGTGAATAAATGTACCCAGTCATTAAAAGTAGAATTACCATACCTCTGTACAAGTAATTTCCTAATTGGCCCGGCCAATTCTACAGCTTCTAAGGGTCCCCATTCTATGACCCTCGGTACCTCAACAACCTTAGAATGAAGAGTATGCAAACCCCTTTGATATTTTGGATAATCTATCCAAAGTCTGTCAAATCTCAGGTTCGGGTGCAACTCTTCCAAGTGCATATCAGAAAAGGTCATGACTGGATGAGGTATATCCTGCTTGTAGTAGTTATCCACCTCCTGTTGTTCCGCATTCTCAGCAGGAGCATTGCGGGCTTGGGATGAAGATTCACCCCTTTCAGTCTGCAAAACACATCAAACACAATTTTTGTGCATCCAAATATGCATTAGTGTCAGCAAACTCATCAATCAAAATAATTACAATAACATGATCAATTTATATCAAACTTAAGCTTATTTTCATATTTTCATCAAATCTACACTTTTTCAAATAAGCATATACGAAAATGTTCGCCAAGTTCATAAGCATTCAACTCAAATAACATGTCAAAATAATCATTACTAGCAATTAAACAAGTTTCAAATGGCATTATCTTTCAAAAATCAAGTTCATGAATTTTAGACTTGAAAAAGTCCACTTTAATTCTCAAAATCATGTTTAGGCTCAAAGTTTGGATCATTTAACTACCTAGACATGTTACACTACTTAATTTAGCAACAATTCATGACAAAAATCGGCCATAACCTGTTTATATCAAAAAGCCCCAAATTTGCTCAAGAACACAAACCCTAGATTACTCAAAATTTGAAGTTTAAGGCTTCTAATCATGTTAAATAGCATCAATCTAGGTTATACAAGCATAATACATAAACAATTTAAGCCTAATTACACTAAAAAGCATCAAAATCAAATTGGGGAAAAAATTGCTCAAGAACACTAATTTCGGATTAAATGGTGTTTAGGTGTAGAAATTTACCGTTTTTCTTGAGTAATTCCTAGATAGCATCCTTCTCAACATGATTTTAGTAAAAGATTTGGTGATTAACGGTTAAAAATTGTGATTTTGGGGGTGTTTTTGGGTGTTTTTTCGGAGTATTTCGCAGGTTTTTCGCTGTGTTTTCTGTTGTGGGGAGTGAACTGATCAGTTTCAGCTCTTTATTTTTTTTTCCTGATTTTCGGTCCTCCCGCGACTCGCGGTATTTGGACACTTCAAACTCCGCGAGTCGCGGAGTTTGCTATATATATATATATATATATATATATATATATATATATATATATATATATATATATATATATATATATATATATATATATATATATATATATATATATATATATATATATATATATTTTTATAATCATTAACTTATAAAACAATTAAGTATTTAATTTTAAAATTTTGTTTCCCTTGTTATTTAGGACGAGGTCGTTTCGGATCGATGTCCTAGTCCGTCCTTCGATAAAATTTTAAAATTTGTCTTTTTGTAGCGATTGTTTTAAAAGCTAAGATTTTTGGGGGGTTTTTTTTTTTTTTTATGTTTTTGGCATACTTTAATTCAATAAGATTAAAAATAATGATAATAAAAGTTCTCGTCCCTCCCTCGGGTAAAGCAATTTCGGTTCAAAAACCTAGTCTTCAACTTACGACGAATTTTAAAAATCATATTTTTAACTTAATGAGATAAAGTAAATTTTTGTTTTTAAATTCACACAATTTAATTATAAAATTCAAAATTAATATTAAAAATTCACACCAAACTTAAAATTTGAAATGCATAAAATTAAAAATTCATATTTTAAAAATTAAAAATTCATATCATAAATTCACACCAAACTTATTTTAATTTTTCAAATATTTACAATTTTAAATATATTGTTTTTACAAAGTTTACAATATTTATAAAGGGTTCAAATATTAATTTTAAAAACATGGTAAAAACAAAATTAAAAATCTTTTTGGCTTTTTATCCCACTTTAATCAATCAAATATTATCAAAAATATGCGCCCCTCTTTTCGGTAAAGTAATTTCGGTTCCAAGACCTAATTTAACTCATGACGAATTTTTAAAATATTTTGGGTTGATTGTTTAAAGATATTTATACCTTAAGAATAAACGTTAAATTTCGCAGTGATGTAATAAATTTTTGAATGATATCAATAATTTCGGTCGCCAAACCTAATTTTATTCAATAACAATTTAATACTTTTTAGCGAACAAATTAGCGTTTATTATCAAAAGGTTAAAAATAAAAATAAAAACTGTACAGACATACATGTGAAATAGATTTCTTAGTTATATGATCTATCCCATTCATAAGATAGTCGGTTTAATTGGTAACCTCGAGCATTCAGTGTCTTTTCTTCTAAACATATGAACGGTCCGTCTCTGCATAAAGTAACAAATTCGGTATTTGAATAGGTTTGATTATTTAAACATTTACCTCCATGTGACCATTTTCCGCATTTGTGACATCGTTCTAGGTGTCGTGCTCTTCTTTTTGCTGCGGATTTTGATTTTCCTTTACCAAATTGTAACTTATTATCTTCGCATCTGGATTCTTTTCTAACTCCGTCCATTCTTTCTCTGATTACTGATACTAATTCACTCGGTAGTATGTCATTATTACGTTTAGTGATCAAAGCGTGTAGCATTAGACCATGGTTTAGTTCACAGGCAGTCTTCATTTTGTAAAAACCTAAAAAATAAAAATTCAGAATGGGGGGAGAAGACTAGTTCTTTAGGGTCTGCTAGGGAAAGACCATTCGGGTTCCATTTTCGAGAACTACACGAAAACAGATAATCTAACTCTAACAGAAATACATATTATCCTTTAAAGACTTGATTCTCCCCACACTTAGTTAGCTGTGGTGTCGAAATTATGATTAACTTCGTTGTCAACTTCCATCGGACCATGTATGTAATGTTTAACTCTGTGACCATTAACTTTAAATTCAATCCCTTTTGAATTTATTAATTCTATCGTTCCGTATGGGAAAACTCTTTTGACTATGAATGGTCCAGACCATCTTGATTTCAATTTTCCAGGAAATAGCTTGAATCGTGAATTGAAAAGAAGAACTCTGTCTCCTTCTTTAAATTCTTTTAAACTTCTGATTCTTTTATCATGCCATTTCTTCGTTCTTTCTTTAAAGATTAACGAATTTTCGTATGCTTCATGTCTTAATTCTTCTAATTCGTTTAGTTGACTTAATCGTAGACGTCCAGCTTCATGTAAATCAAGATTACATGTTTTCAAAGCCCAAAATGCTTTGTGTTCAATTTCTACTGGAAGATGACATGCTTTTCCATAAACAAGTCTAAAAGGTGTGGTTCCAATTGGAGTTTTGTAGGCTGTTCTAAAAGCCCAGAGTGCATCCTCCAATTTAATGGACCATTCCTTCGGATTTGATCCTACGGTTTTTTCTAGAATACGTTTTAAAGCTCGGTTGGTATTTTCAACTTGTCCACTTGTTTGTGGATGATATGCGGTGGAGATTTTATGAGTTACTCCATATCTTTTAAGAACTTTCTCGAGTTGATTATTACAGAAATGAGTACCCCGATCACTTATTAAAGCTTTCGGTGTTCCAAACCTTGCAAAAAGACGTTTTAAAAAGTTGACTACAACTCGTGCATCGTTAGTTGGGAGAGCTTGTGCTTCAGCCCATTTAGATACATAATCAATGGCTACGAGTATATATAGATTATTATGAGATTTTGGAAATGGACCCATAAAGTCAATACCCCAAATGTCAAATACTTCACATACTTGGATGACATTTTGTGGCATTTTATCACGTTGACTTATTTTTCCGGCCCTTTGACATGCATCACAGGATTTGCAAAGAAGGTGTGCATCTTTGTAAATTGTAGGCCAATAGAATCCAGCTTCATAAACTTTTCTTGCTGTTAGTTGAGGCCCATAATGCCCTCCTGTTGGTCCTGTGTGACAATGGTTTAAAATTTTACTAGCTTCATCTCCAAATACACATCGGCGTATTATTCCATCTGGACAACTTTTAAACAGATGTGGATCTTTCCAGAAATAGTGTTTTATATCACTGAAGAATTTTCTTTCGTTTTTGGTACGATAATCCTTTTTCAAGGAATCCACAAACTAAGTAGTTTGCATAGTCTGCAAACCATGGAATTTCTTTATAATCCATTTTCAATAGATATTCATCAGGAAAGTGGTCTTGTATGGCCGATTCATTTAGAACTTCTAATTCGGGATTTTCAAGACGAGAAAGCTGATCAGCGGCGAGATTTTCTGCTCCTCTTTTATCTCGGATTTCAATATCAAACTCTTGTAAGAGTAAGATCCAACGGATTAATCTTGGTTTAGCATCTTGTTTTGAAAATAGGTATCCAAGAGCAGAATGGTCAGTATAGACCACCGTTTTTGCTAGAACGAGATATGATCGAAATTTGTCAAAAGCAAAGGCAATAGCAAGGAGTTCTTTTTCAGTAGTTGTATAGTTTGTTTGTGCTCCTTGTAACGTCTTACTAGCATAATATATAGGTTGAAATCGTTTTTCAATCATTTGTCCTAAAACGGCTCCCATTGTAAAATCACTTGCATCGCACATTAGTTCAAATGGTAGATTCCAATTTGGTGTTATCATGATCGGCGCATTAGTGAGTTTTTCTTTAAGAATATTAAAAGATTTGATACACTCATCTGAAAAGATGAATGGAGCATCCTTTTCTAGGAGTTTATTCATAGGAGTGGCAATTTTAGAAAAATCTTTTATGAAACGTCGGTAAAAACCGGCATGCCCTAGAAAACTCCTAACTCCTCTAACATTGGTGGGATGTGGAAGTTTAGCAATTACATCTACTTTAGCTCTATCCACTTCAATTCCTTCTTTTGAAATTTTATGTCCAAGAACGATGCCTTCTTTAACCATGAAATGGCATTTCTCCCAATTAAGAACTAGATTTGATTGTTCGCATCTAATTAGCATTCGTTCCAGATTAACTAGACATGATTTAAATGTATCACCGAAGACTGAAAAGTCATCCATGAAAACTTCCATGCATTCTTCTATCATGTCGTGAAAAATCGCCATCATACACCTTTGAAAGGTTGCAGGGGTGTTGCAAAGTCCAAATGGCATGCGTTTGTAAGCAAAAGTACCATAAGGGCACGTGAATGTGGTTTTCTCTTGGTCCTCGGGTGCTATTGGAATTTGAAAATATCCGGAAAATCCATCTAGAAAACAATAGTAACTATTTCCGGCTAATCTTTCCAACATTTGATCAATGAAAGGTAAGGGAAAGTGATCTTTTCTGGTGGCGTCATTTAATTTTCTATAATCAATACATACACGCCATCCTGTTACAGTCCTAGTAGGAATAAGCTCATTTTTCTCATTTGTAATGACAGTCATGCCACCCTTCTTAGGCACGCATTGAACTGGGCTTACCCATGGACTATCAGAAATTGGATAAATTAAACCTGCATCTAGCAGTTTAATAATCTCTTTCTTAACTACATCTTGCATATTAGGATTTAGTCTTCGTTGGCGTTGCACATACGTTTTATGACCTTCTTCCATAAGGATTTTATGTGTGCAATACGAAGGACTTATTCCTTTAATATCATGAATCTTCCATGCAATGGCTGGTTTATGAGCTTTCAACACAGAAATGAGTTGTGATTTCTCATTTTCAGTAAGAGAAGACGATATTATTACAGGTAATTCAGATTCACCATGTAAATAAGCGTATTCCAAATGGTTTGGAAGTGGCTTTAACTCTAATTTCGGAGGTTCTTCTATCGATGATTTGTATCGATATCTGTCTTCTTCTTTTAGCATTTGAATTTCTTCTGTTGTTGGTTCATATCCATTAGCTATAAGTGTAGCTAACATTTCAGCTTCATCAATTGGTTCATTACCTTCTCCTAAAGAACATTCTCCTGTTCCTTGTAATTCTGGAAATTCTTCTAATAATTCTGCATGTGCATCTATAGTTTGAATATAATAACATGTATCATCTGCAGATTGTGGTTGTTGCATTGTTCTATCAACTGAAAAGGTAACACTCTCATCCTCTATACTTAGGGTCAATTTTCTTACCGAACACGTCTATCATTGCTTTAGCCGTGTTTAAGAATGGTCTTCCTAATATGAGAGGAACTTGAGAATCTTCTTCCATGTCCAGAACAACAAAATCTACTGGAAATACTAAAGTACCAACTTTAACTAGCATGTTCTCCATTATCCCTCTAGGATATTTTATTGATCTATCGGCTAGTTGTATGCTTATTCTGGTTGGTTTCAATTCTCCAAGGTCTAGTTTAGCGTATAGTGAATACGGCATTAGATTTATACTAGCACCTAAGTCTGCCAATGCTTCTATTGAACTAAGACTACCCAGAAAACATGGAATTGTGAAACTTCCTGGATCAGATAGTTTTTCTGGTATCTTATTCAACAGCACTGCTGAACAATTAGCATTCATAGTAACAGCCGAGAGTTCTTCCATTTTCTTTCTATTTGAAATTAGATCTTTCAAGAATTTAGCATATCTAGGCATTCCTGAAATCACATCAATGAAAGGAAGATTTACATTTATCTATTTAAACATATCCAAGAATTTGGATTGCTCGGCTTCAAGTTTCTCTTTCTTCATTTTACTCGGGTAAGGAAGTGGTGGTTGGTATGGTTTAACATAAGGTTTAGCCTTAACTGTGTTATCTTCATTAACCTTTTCAACTACCGGTTCTTTTTCCTTATCTTGATCAGGTTGTGGTTCTTGTGGAGTAGGAATAGCTTCATCAGAAGTTACAGGTATTTCAGGTGGTTTAAGTGTTGTACCACTTCTTGTGGTAATGGCTTTAGCTATTTCATTCCGGGGGTTAGCATTTGTATCACTAGGTAGACTTCCTGGTTTCTTTCACCTATTAACCTTGCTAGATTACTTACTTCTTGTTCCAGATTTTGAATAGAAGCTTGTTGATTTCTAAATGCTTGAGCATTTTGTTCATTAGTTTGTTTCTGAGATGTGAAAAACTGCGTTTGAGTTTCAACTAGCTTCGTCATCATATCTTCTAAATTCGGCTTTTTATCATCGGTTTGTTGTGGTGGTTTGTTTTGAAAATTAGGTCTTTGCTGATTGTAAGTATTATTGGATACTTGTTGATTGCTAGGACCTTGTTGGTTGTTGTATGGAATATTTCTGTTATAATTCTGGTTTTGATTGTAAATTGGTCTTGGCGGTTGATAATTATTCTGATAATTATTTCCAGGCCTTTGGTTTAAGTATGAAATATTCTCTCTTTGTTCCATTGTTAATTCAATACTGAGACAATCTTTTGTCAAATGTGGTCCTCCACACTACTCACAACTAATTCGTATTGAGTGAATATCTTTAGTCATCTTTTCCATTCGTCTCTCCACAGTATCTATCTTTGCGGAAATGGAATCTAAGTCATGGCTAGAATCGGCTCTAGCTGCTTTAGATGATCTAACGATGTCTTTTTCTTGGTGCCACTCATGTGAGTGGGAAGCAGTGTTATCAATAATTTTGTAAGCATCAGTTTCGGTTTTCTTCATAATAGAACCACCAGCTGCTATATCTATGTCTTTCCTTGTAGTGATGTCGCATCCTTGGTAGAATATTTGTACTATTTGACAGGTGTCTAAACTATGTTGCGGACATCCACTTAACAACTTTCCATATCTAGTCCATGCCTCATATAGAGTTTCATTCGGTTTCTGTGTAAACGTAACAATTTCTGCTTGAAGTCTTACGGCTTTAGATGCCGGAAAGAATTGTTTAAGAAATGTTTTAACTAAAACATCCCATGTATCAATCGCCCCTTCAGGTAACGATTCCAACCAATCTTTGGCTTCTCCCTTTAAAGTCCAGGAAAATAACATGAGATATATCTGTTCATCCTCCACTTCTCGGATTTTAAATAGTGTGCAGATCCTATTAAAGGTACGTAGATGTTCATTTGGATCTTCCTTCGGTGCACCACTAAATTGGCATTGATTAGTCACCATGTGTAGAATTTGTCCTTTGATTTCATAATCTGGCGCATTAATGTCTGGATGAGTAATTGCGTGACCTTGGCCAGTGCGTTTAGCTCTCATTCGGTCTTCCATATTTAAAGGTTTCAGATTCTCCATAATTGAATTTGTTGAATCGGAATCACTAGAGGATTCTGATTTAATGGTTCGTTCCTCAACAATCTCTGTTTGAATGATTGGTGGTTCCGGAGGAAAGTTTAGTGGTTCAGGATCTACGAATCGTTCCTGAATATTCTCCGGATTCTCAATTGTGAGGTCGGGTTCAAAAAATGGATTATCAGAAATTTGAACTGAAGTACTTGGTTGACTGGATGACGATTCTAAAGAAAAATCAACGGCAGTAATATTTGCTAAATGTCTTGATCTAGTTACAGGTGGTGAACGTACAAAAGGTGGTGAACGTCTTGCTCGGTGCATTCACTGAATATCCTATTAGTTTTTAAAAGGAAAGAAAAATTATAATAAGTTATCCAATCAATAGACTTTTCTGATTTTGCCCACGTTTCGAATAGCCAAAAGATGCAGCAGAGGGGCAGGATTCATTTGGTCTCAATATAATTGAGGACTGTTTGGCTCCAATAACCCGGTCCACGTACAAATCCAACTATTACTACGAACCAGAAAATTTTGATGTCTATCAATTTAACCACTTAAAATAAATTTTCGTAATTTTAAGAAATTTAGATAAGAAGTAGAATAAAAATCTATGTCCTAAAACTAGAATAGCGAGAAATAAGAAAGAAAAAGAGTTCGTCGGAAAAGGTCGAAAAAGAAAAATGGTTGAAAAATAAAAGGTGACGGAAAAATAAAAGAAACTTATAAAACTTAAAAATACTTGATTAACCTAACCTTATTACTACAACTAACTTAAAATTATAATCGCAAATTGAGATAACTAATTGGAATGATAATTGTTACATAGTAAAAGGTCGTCTAAAAATATTAAACCTTACAGGAAAAACTAAATCCCAAATGGAAATAACTTAAAAAGAAACTAAAACTTAAAAAGGCGTCGCAAAATTCTAAAGTACCTAAATCTTAGTCTAAAGAAAAAAACTTAAGGAATTCTACGGCAAAGTCTAAAAATCTAGAAGTAAAAATAACTATGGCAAAAACTAAGTTTAAAACTAAATATGAGCGAAAAATACAAATATTACGCTAAAACGATTAAAAAAAAGGACAAAATATAAAAATATACAAAAAGTTGTAAAAAGTACAATTTTTTATAAAAAATATTATTTTTATATTATTTATTTATTAAAACTACTAATTTTATAAATTAATTAAACTAATTAATACTAAATAAAACAAATTAAATAAAAAGAAACTAAACTAATTAATAAATAAATAAAACCTATTTTAGGGTTTTTAATTAAATAATAATAATAATAATAATAATAATTACACCGTAATTAATGCCTGATTAGGGCTTCTGTCGCGTGTCAGAGTACCTCCGCGAGTCGCGGTATTTCAAACAGCAAACCCCGCGAGTCGCGGGGTTCAGAAATTCAACTCGGGTGCAGTTTTAAATTGACGCGTTTTTTTTTTTTTTTTTTTAATATTAGCGTTGCGCTTCCGGCTTTTAAGAGTTCCCCGGCAGCGGCGCCAAAAATACTTGATGTTTTAGCAGAGTGGTATAAAATAGTTATTAATTTTAGCAGGAAACACTATTAAATACGATACAATTTTACACAAGATATTTATTTATTTAGAGAATGGATATACTTAAACCTTGCTACAACACTTATATGCAGTGTACCTAATCGTACAGTAGTGTAGTTTTTAGTAAGTCCGGTTCGTTCCACAGGGAATCTTTTTTAAACAAAGCTCAACGCTATATTAGTTTACTTTTATAAAAATACAAATATATATATATAAGTAATATTATTATTATAAAGGGGGGTTTTTACCGTTTAATGACCGGTTTGTCGATTTTAAAACTTTAGTCGCAGTTAAAACCAAATAAATACAAGACTTTAAATTAAAGCATAAAGTAAATAACGATAATGAAATTGCGAATAATAAAAGTGCGATAAAATAAACTTGCGATAATTAAAAAGTACGATAATTAAAAGTGCAATTAAATACAATAACAATAAAAATGCGATAATTAGAAGTGCAATTAAATATAAAATAAAGGAAATTAAATATGAAATAAAAGAATTATGCTTATTTAAACTTCCGTAATTATGATGTTTGACGTGTTGATTTTAGTTTTATGCCCATGGGTTAATTGTCCTTTGTCCTGGATTATTTAATATGCCCGTCTGGTTTTTGTCCATAACAGTCCATCAGTCATAAATAAAAAGTGCGAGTATCCTCGTCAAATTATTCTTATACCCGAAGTTAAATATTCCAACTAATTGGGGACTTAAACTGTAACAAGATTTTAATACTTTGTTTAACAATTACACCAGGATGTCGACTGAGTGTAACCCAAGGTTTTAATATTTTGTTATCAATTATACCAAGTGTCCTTGTACATAATTTCACCCATGTTTTAATTATTCTAGTGGTTATTAATCCATTCCCGTGTCCGGTTAAATGAACGATTATTCGTACATATAAATACCCCGCCCATCGTGTCCGATTGAGTGTATATGGTAATTTATAGGGACACCCAATTGTAAATCTTTATATTAACATTAACAAACTATCATTTAGTTAAACAAATATAAAGCCCATTAATAGCCCATAGTCTAATTTCCACAAGTGTCGTTCTTTTGTCCAAACCCCAATTATGGTACAAAGCCCAATTACCCAATTTTAATAATTAGCCCAACATCATGATTACTTCATTTTAAATAAGCATAATAATAACTTAGCTACGAGACATTAATGTAAAAAGGTTGAACATAACTTACAATGATTAAAAATAGCGTAGCGTTACACGGACAGAATTTCGACTTACACCCTTACAACATTCGCTAACATACCCTTATTATTAGAATTATAATTAAAATTAAAATATAAATTATAAATATAAATATATATTTTACGTATGAATGGGGAAAAGAAAAAGATTCTTTTTTTTATGATCAGGATGCGCGAGCTTTATAGGGAGTTTCTGAAATTGGGGTTCCGCGACTCGCGGCCATTTTGGCCTTCAAACTCCGCGAGTCGCGGAGTTTACTTTTACAGCTCACACAAGCTTGGCTCTTTGTTTACCGACGGTTTTAAATATAAATATAATATATTAAATAATTATAAGAATTATTTAAATATTATATTATATTTATGTGCATAGTTGACTTGTAATTTTTAGTCCGTTGCGTCGAGCGTTGAGAGTTGACTCTGGTCCCAGTTCCGGATTTTCGAACGTCCTTGCGTACAATTTAATATCTTGTACTTTGCGTTTTGAATCTTGTACTCTTGTAATTTCGAGACGTTTCTTATCAATAATTGGAACCTCTTTGATTGTATTTTGTACTTTTGAGCTTTTTGGTCGTTTGCGTCTTCAATTCATCGAATCTGTCTTTTGTCTTCACCTTTTATTATTTAAACGAATATCACTTGTAAATAGAATAATTGCAACTAAAAGCTTGTCTTTCTTGAGGAATAATGCTATGAAATATATGTTCGTTTTTAGCATTATCACTGACGCTATCGTGAATTTCGAGTGGATAATTCAGTTTGCTGTCGAGCTTATTTCTTATTTTTATTATTATTTTTTCGGTGCTACCTCAGCATATTTCGTGTGTAGTTTTAGTTTTAGTCACTGTTTCGACTGGAACTTCTGTCTAGATAACAGGTCTATGTACACTTCATTTTTTCATGGTAATATAAAGCTTATGGTTGCCTTTCAAAAAAAAAAAAAAATATCCAATCTAAAGTAACATAAGTTAGATCAATAAGAGGATGAGTCATAAAACTAATTAAGTACAATAAACTTTATTTCCTATTTGTGGTTTTGACATGAACCTTCGCCACATAACTCTAGTCTACAAACAACAGCTTTGACACTTGATACCACCAAAACGGCCGTCAAATCAGCCACCACCGCTGCGAACGCCGCCGAATCGGACACTTGAGACTACCAGTAACCGGCGACGGCTCCGATAGTTTGTTGTAAACCGGAGACATTAGACAAAATTTATACCAAACGGTGCGTAAAAATGTGACGAAAAAATTAGATTTAGTGGCGAAGTCGATTACGGTAGCAGATTGTCGTATTCTCCGGCGATATTGGTTAGGGTTTTATCAGTTTAGAAAAGAGAGGGGTGAGAGAGAGGGGATTACGGTAGCAGACACGTTGGAAGTAATAAAATTAAAAATGGGCCAGGTGTAATTTTTCCAGCTTTTTATATAATAAAATTAAAAATGTTTGATTGGTTCACTTGGCAGTGAATTTCTGAAAAAAAGGACAGCATGACACGTTGGAAGTAATGTTCATGTTTTGTAAAATGTAGAGATGCTAACATATTTAAGTTTCTTTTTTCTTTTTCTTTTTTAGCAAAAAATGAAAACTATATTACAAATCAATGTCTCAAAAAAGAGACAAGAAAACAGAGAAACATCACAAACAAAAAACAAACCAACCCGAGCAAAGGAAAACTAAACCCGAACCTTGCCAAAGACCTACATTCACAAGATATGAGAATAAAAACTATCCAAACTAACCAAACACCTACAAAAACACAAACTAACTACCGACAATGTTGTTGTTGCCAACGCCACCATTCGTAGAAGCCTTGAACAAAAATGTCGACTCGATTCCGACTCCGTCACCTGAGGAATTCAGACCTCCATTCCTAAACTGGTCAAAAAAACCCCCTTTTTCTAACACTCGGCCCGAACCCACACCCACGTAAGCCCACTTACAATCCTCCAAGTTCCGAGTGTCTTTGAAGGTCTTTTGAATCGCAACCCCCACCTCCTCATCTTCATTGCAATCCTGTAAACAAAAAGATTTATCCGTCGCGATCTTCTTACCTTTATCTTTCGTCTTGACCCCACCTTTATTACCAACATTCTTCACCCCGTCTTTACGAAATTTACCCGCATGAACGTGCCAACCCCGACAAAATCCTTTACAAGACGAATCCGCACAAATGCAAAACTTCCTACCCTTGCTGTTACCCGTAGCAACACAAGCCAAATTATCGAGAAGAGCACTATTAGTCCCGTTACTTGCACATGGCTTTAAAACCTCTTCAATTCGCCTCTTTTTAGTCTTATTTCCAAACCCTGCACTACCAAGTGCATTATCGACCTCATCCAAATGAGCCGAATACGGTAAATGGACCGACCCATCAACTCCCTGCTTTGACTTGCCACAACCGTATGCAATTTTAACTGTCGAATCCGACACAGCAACTCCACAATTACCCATAACCGCTTGATCTTTAACTGCACAATCAGGACGCCTTTGTACATCATCACTATCTCTTTGAACATCCACATTCGCCCCCTGATATCACCCTCTTCGGATAATTGATCACCAACAGCCGAAACATCCTCATCATCGCAATTCACCTTCGAGTGGCCCTCTTCCGCAGCAAATAAATCTTGATTTAATGAAGCAACCCAGTCTGAACCCAAACCACAACTAAAAACCGAAACAAGTAAATTTGGGTCGTTAATCTCGTTGACCCAAACTTGTGACTTCAAACTAACTCCCGAATCAACCAAATTGACATCAAGCAGCTCGTGAATATGTTTAACCGCTCGGGTCTCGATGAAAACAAACAGAGATCCAACATAATTATAGTCATTCGTGGCGTTAGCAACACAAACGACCTTGCCAAAGTGATTAGCAATAATCGATGCATTATTATCTGAAAAGAAAGAAACAGGAATCCCGCGAATTTCAAGCCAATCAAATCTAAAGAAGCAATTTGCCTTGGCTGATAAAGGTGATATCATAGCAAAATCCATACAAGCCGAAGTGTCTAATAATCTAGACACACTATCATCATCACGACAAAGTATAATACATCCGTACACCCCAAATTTGCAAACACGGGAAACATATACCTTACGTTTAACAAGGAAAGCCCGCAATTTCGATTCATCAAAGAAGCATTTATCAATCAGCAGAAAGCTCCTGTCCAAATTCTTCACAACCGTAGAATTAGGTGAAAGGTTGAAATAGCTCCACTGTTGAGATACAACCTCCCTTCTACCTGAAGAAGCACGTACCCTAGGCCACCCCGCATAAATAGGTTTACCAAAAAATGCGGAACCATTAAGGTTGGTAACAGCCAATTGAGCGCAAGCAGAATTAGCATAAGTCACGAACGCATGGCGTCTACCATTCCAAAACTTGACCTCGGCGATTTCGCCTTCATTACCGAACAGGCTGCACAACATATCTCGAGTACACCTCTCAATTCTACCCACGAAAATAGTACACCCAGCAGTGACGGTAGAGTCCACCGTATCGCCGGACCTGAGAACCGCTGTCGTGCCCCCAATATCAACAGGTTGACCTCCGATAGAACCTGATAGATCGTGCTCAAGACTCACACGACTTGAAACCAGCTCCAATAGAAGCTGGGAAGGAAGGAAAGGAGTGGAGAGTTGGAATAGTACGAGTGCCACCATTGACCGGGTTTACACTACAACAAATGAGCCCTTTCCAGACGACATTTCGCGACGACATGTCGTCTAGAAAGCCCTATCCCGACGACATGTCGTCGCTTATGTGTCGTCCCTAAAGCCTCGTCGCGAAAAGGTTTTCCCGACGCCCGTTTTGCGTCTATCTCGATGACGGTGGGACCCACTTTGACTGACACAGTCAAAGATCAAGTGGCTCCTTTCGCGACTGTAAAGACCTCGACCTTATCCTCCCGGACGAAGTCTTCAACAGTTGATCCCATCGCGATGATCGACTCCAAATAATGTCCTTATAATGAGCAAATGCACAGCAGAAGATTTCTTTAATTCCTGAGAATAAACATGCTTTAAAATGTCAACATAAAGTTGGTGAGATATATAGGTTTGATGCTAGCAGCGTTATAACTATGGACCACAAGATTTCATGTTCATAAACATAATACACTCGCAAGTGTACGAAAAGCATTCCAAGCAGTGGGCACCCGGTAACTAGCCTTAACAAGAGTGTGTACCCCTGAGTTATAATAATATGTGCACCGAATCAAGTGCGTTCCGTTAACCTCGAAGTACTAAACACCCGTTCTTCTAGTTTAGTAGTGACTAGAACAACATCTGGGTGGGGGTGTAAAACCCGATAGATCTATCTTTAGGATTCGCGCCTACCAGTTCAAAAACCAATAGTTAAAGTTACCAAGCTAGGGGATTTTTGATTCAAACCCATGTAGAACGTAATTTTAGTCACTTGTGTCCATAACGTAAATCATTTATAAAAATAGCGCATGTATTCTCAGCCCAAAAATATTTAAAGTTTAAAAAGGGGACTATATACTTACCATACTGTATTTTGTAGTAAAAATACATATAACACCATTAATCATGTATAAGGTTGGCCTCGGATTCATGAACCTATATCATTTATATCTTTATTAAAACATACAATGGAAATAAAAATAATTATCTCTCTTTTAATTATATAATATTTATTTATTAAATGTTTTAATTATAATATACGCATATCCAATTTTTAACTATATTTACATATGTTATTTTATATTATATCCTTAATTATATGATACATATAGTTATTTTGTAAAAAAAAAATAAAAAAATAAATGTATATATATATATATAGCTATATTAATATATGTAAGTAAGTAATTATATCAAAAACCATAATTTGCTTTATGTAATATTTATATAATAAATGTTAAAGTGTTTATTCTATAATTTTATGTAATTCTAATATAATAATATTATGTATTAATTATACTTTTATGTACCCAATATTTATTTGATAAAATAATGTTAATATTAATAATAATAATATGATTCATAATAATGATAATAATAATAATATAATAATAATAATAACCATAAAATAGAATGCTACCTTAGAAAAGGGTTCCAAAAAGAATGGTGCCTCATGCGAGGCTCGAACCCTCAACCCTTCAAAACCATGCTAACAACCTAGACCACTCATCCATTCTAAACTTTCTGATTATTTCGTATTCAACTTATTTAACCAAGCCGTTCTGTATACTTATTTCCTTCCTCTCTTTAAAAGTTCAAACGATCCAATTCAATTCCATATCTCATTCGGCCCAACCTAATTACTTAATCACGGCCCAAAATTTGCTTAGTCCTAAGTCCACGATTGCTTAGCCCCACAATATCGGTCCCATGTTTATTGTAGTCACCCTTTTACTGAATAGGAAGTCTGGGAAAGAAAATAGCAACTACAGCCTTTGTAATATTAATATACTAGTGTCGGCCATGATACTAGATGTTTGTCCCACAATCCACTATACATTTCACTATATTTAATTCAATCTAATATCCATCTTCATCTACCTAATTTGTTAGAACCAAAAACGATAAGCAACATAAAGGTGATCATTTTTGGTTAAGAACCGAAACAGAAAAAAAATAATTTAACGCAGCAGCGGTTTTTTTGAAGTCGATCAATATATTGGTAATAGCAGCTATATGTTTTCGTGGGTTTTATGAAGATGAGAGTGGTGGTGGGTTTCGATGGGTGTAGGGTTTTAGGTGTTGATGGACGGTTTCAAACAGAAACATATAACGGTAGTTACAGTAGCAGTTTATCGTGAGTTTGAGTGGCGGTTTGTGATGGTTCTAGGATGCAAAAGTAGCAGCAGGTTATGGTGGTTATTTTGGTGTCTTGGCCTTCGATCAATAGTAGCAATGGGTGGTCTTCTTTGGTTTTAAACCGGAAAACAGAAGCAAAGTGGCGATGGTTGAAACCGGACAGAAGTAGTAGAAGAATCAAGTTGCAGGTTATTGATGTCTTGGTGTGGTTATAGTGGTGGTGTTAAAATAGTTTTACAAAGAGGAAAGGAGAAAGAGGTATAGAGAGAGTAGAGAGAGAAGGAGTTAGGGTGGTGGTGACTGTTTGGGTGTCATCAAACAAACAGGAGCAGACATTAATAAAAATTGTTAAAGGATGGTGGTTTGGGTCATCTAACAATCAACAAGAAGAAGGTTTTCAGATGGCGTGTAATTGTTTCAATGGTGATGGTTTTAAAACAGAAAAAGTAGAGAGGGAGAGAGATGAAGAGAGGGTGGTGGTGTTTATCAAGGTGGTTTGGGTTGTTGCTCGGACAAATAAAGATACAGAAGGGTAGCAGAAGTGTCCAACGATTGTGTTGGGTTTTCGTGTTTTAAACCCAGATAGAAACAGTGACTAGCGAGTAGTTATGGTGATGAAGGTTCGTTTTTTTTTTTTATAACAGAAAACAGAAATAATAAAAGTTCAAGTGATCTATTGTGTTGTGAGGGTGAGGTTGCAAAAGAAAAAGGAAGGTGTTGGGATGGATGAAGTGATGGAGGTGATTAAGCTATGGTTGTTGCTGAGGGTTTTTGATGTAGGAGGTAGTGAGGTTGATGAATAGAAGACGATCCTGAGTAGCAAAATTATGGATTCGATGGTGAAGTTGATAACCGAAGAAGGTTCAAGTTGTGTTTCTTGAAGATGCATGTATGTATCTCATGTATGAACCAGGCACAATATAGGAAAGAAACAAAAGACAATTCTAATAAAGATGATGTGATGCGTTGTGATAAATCACGGATGAAATAAATTGAACAAGTGGATTAGGTGATCTTTCTCCATTACATATGTATATATAGAATGTTTACAACCAATCAAGAACAGTGAAAAGTTGATGTTAATTGACGAATAATTTGCCATTACATTATATGTTTTTTTTTTTTTTTTTTATTGTATGTAGATCAGAAATAGAATAAAGAAACAACTCATATATAATAATTTTGATAATAAAGTTAATAATATATTATTATTATTATTATTATTATTATTATTATTATTATTATTATTATTTTTTTTTTTTTTTCATTCTTGTAACAATATTTACCTATATATATACACATTCATTTACAAATAATAGTTCGTGAATCGTTAGGCATGGTCAAAGGGTAACTGATTATCTGAATATAGATTTCAGACTTTCTAGACTCAACATTAAGGTTTATGCTTATCGAGTCGGAAACATATAGAGTTTAAGGTTTAAATTTGGTCGGAAATTTTCGGGTCGTTACAGTACCCACCTGTTAAAGAAATTTCGTCCCCGAAATTTGGTAGAGGTTGTCATAAATAACAATAGGAATGTTTTCATGACGATTATGAGGTAATAACGGAGTTTTATCATTATTGATAGATATAGATAAAACATTTCGATCAGGTGAAGCGTACGAGTGAAGCTATCACAAAAGAGTGAAATGAGTAATATGGTATCGTTTTAACTGATGAAGTGGTTATGATTGATTTTCGGAATTAGATAGAATGTAAGAGCCGTGTAACATGGCACATGATGACGGTACTGTGAATCATCACATTCCATTAGAAACTTAACATGACTTACTGTAATATAATGAAGTTGATCAAGTTTCATTATATTATACTAATTCATGCATCAGTTCCCAACACTGCTTCAGAACATTCCTATTTTAAACTCGAAGGTTTAGAACTTAGAAACTAACACAGTTTCTCTTATGTTGTAATGCAGATGTTACGGAGAGATAAATGATCTCAGATAAGAATAGTTGTGAAAATATCTCTAGAAATACGGAGAATATGTATAACGAAAGATATGAAGATATCTTATAATATCTAAGATAAGATGATGATGATGAATATTATCTGGAAAGGTTTAGAATAAGGAGTAGGGTTCTTACTAACAGTTTCAGCAGGCACTGAATCGTTTGGATTCTTTGAAGGCAGGTTCCATTCTTTGTGATTTATTCACAACCTCTTTCATATTTTGCTCAATCCATTTTCCTTTTCTTTTTATGAGCTTTACCAACTCACTGTACTTTATTGTCACACTTTTGACTGTTACAGTCGTTTATAGTTTTTGCTGCTTTTTCAGCATTTCAAGAATTATCTGTGGTTCAAGATGTTTTTCAGAACTTCATATTTGAAGTATGAAATTCTTAGGGATAAACGTTATAGGTATAACTGGAGAAGTTCTGCGAGATTTTCAGAATACCGATTGTTGATTCCGCAAAAGGGATGACGAGCTGCTGGTACATCTGCTGATGATGTCGTGAAATATGAAAGATTCTCCGATAACGACGACGAAAGGATGATGTACATATATCGAGATGATAACAAGGCTAGTCTTTCTGAGAAGTCGAAGTGGAGCTGTGATAAAAGTGGCTAATTTGGAAAGAAATTGCAATGTTATTTTGGGTAATAATAACACTAAAGGAATTTACACTGCTACGTGTTGACTCAGTTTCCGAGAGTTTTCAGGTGCATAACCATATGCATGAATCTTTCTTCCGTAGACGAGGTGCGACTGGTTCAACTTCTCGATCGAGGCGTTTTCAAGAATTATGAAAAGTTGTGAATGCGAATTGTAATCGTCAAGATACGAATGAGGTTTAAGATAAAATCAAGTGGCAACTTGAAGATTAATTTAGTTTCATATGTTATAATCAACATTTTAATTCATTTTACTTGTCCTTAGTTAGCAGTCTATTAGTCCGATTGTCCAATGGTCCAATAAATTCATATATAAATTAAATATATAATATTCGAATTAATTAATACGTATCGTGACCCGTGTTCCGGTCTCGGTGTCGATCACAACTCAAAGTATATATATATTTTGGAATCAACTCCAACCCTGTATAGCCAACTACCACCTTCACATATAGAGTGTCTACGGTTGTTCCGAAATATATATATATAGATGGGTCGATATGATAAATCGAAACCTTGTATACGTGTCCCGTTATTTAAAGTGCGTAAATATAAATAACAGAAATTAAATGACGATGAATAAAATAAATTGCAAGAATGTAAATTGCGATAATGTAAATTGCGATAATATAAATTGCGATAAAATGTAATCAGTTAGCTGGGAACAGTTAGCCGGAACAGTTAGCGTGGAATCCTTAACAGATTTTTAATTAGTTAATTCGTGTGTTTCTAACAATTTTTAATTTGTCCCATGTTTCTTCTTTATGCCACTTGTTGGATTCGGATAGGTAAAAATCCAAATATGAAATTTGAATGGAAATGGTATATCTGAGGTGAACGGATATGTATATCGGTGATTGTAAGTAGGATAGTAAATGATCGTTGAATCAGATTCGAAGAGTGTACAATGTAACTTATTAATGTGAATTCTAAATATTCCTCGGGTACTACCCACCCGTTAAAATATTTTCATCATTAACAGTTTGTACCGAAAGAATTTTAATTACAATCTTTATGAAAATATACTTACATATATATTTTCTTCGGATGTAATTATGAATTTAATGAGTCAATAAGATATTAAACTCATTTGATTTATCGTTGATACTAGATTACATAATCTCTAAAACATTAGAGATTACATAATTGCCATGTCGAGCGAAGGTAAATGAGGTAGAACAATACGTAGAACGAAATTAATTGATGTAGAACGATATGTAGAACGAAGATCATACTCGAAATACAGATGGTAATATTGAGGCGTGTGATGTTGATATTCGAGGTACAGGTTGTGATGAGATTTACGACACGGTTGTGGTTTAGGGATGATAAGGATACCGTTGACGTTGATGATGGTGTTGCTGATGGTGATGCTGGTACCGAAGATTGCGATGTTGATGTTACTAGCGGTACTGGTTATGCTGCCGGTGCTGTTGGTGTTTGTAACCTTCGCACCATATTCTCAAAAAAATTGTTACACGAGCGCGAAGTTTGTTAGCTTCTGCTAATCCATCGGGATGATTGACGATTGAAGCGAGCGGATAAATAAGATTCGAAATATGGGATAGTATGTAATCGTGACGAGATACTCGGAAATGAGAGGGTAAATGGTTTCTCGAACAGATTCGCCGGTAAGTGCTTTCAGGTTCATTGCCAAGAGGGCAATTTGGTGGATGGAATGGATCTTCGACGTGAAATGATTTTCAGATATCGGATGATATTCTAACTTCATAGAATATCTATATATTTGGTACTAAAGATTCCGTAAACTACGGAGAAATTTACGGCATATGACAGGCAAGTCTACAGATGCGCTAGGATATGAATTTTTGTCTATACACTATCGATGCACTAAATGCAGTGGAACGTGTCTAGACTTAAGAATACTAAGCAGGCAATTCCTAAGGATGATAAGCAAATGATTTCCGACTAAATATGATAAGCAAAACTTTTGACATATAGACACGGTCAAAGTCCAGACTCATTAATGCATCCTAACAACTATCAGTTAGACACACTAATGTAAGACCTGGTTCGCTAAGACCAACGCTCTGATACCACCTGTAAAGACCTCGACCTTATCCTCCCGGACGAAGTCTTCAACAGTTGATCCCATCGCGATGATCGACTCCAAATAATGTCCTTATAATGAGCAAATGCACAGCAGAAGATTTCTTTAATTCCTGAGAATAAACATGCTTTAAAATGTCAACATAAAGTTGGTAAGATATATAGGTTTGATGCTAGCAGCGTTATAACTATGGACCACAAGATTTCATGTTCATAAACATAATACACTCGCAAGTGTACGAAAAGCATTCCAAGCAGTGGGCACCCGGTAACTAGCCTTAACAAGAGTGTGTACCCCTGAGTTATAATAATATGTGCACCGAATCAAGTGCGTTCCGTTAACCTCGAAGTACTAAACACCCGTTCTTCTAGTTTAGTAGTGACTAGAACAACATCTGGGTGGGGGTGTAAAACCCGATAGATCTATCTTTAGGATTCGCGCCTACCAGTTCATAAACCAATAGTTAAAGTTACCAAGCTAGGGGATTTTTGATTCAAACCCATGTAGAACGTAATTTTAGTCACTTGTGTCCATAACGTAAATCATTTATAAAAATAGCGCATGTATTCTCAGCCCAAAAATATTTAAAGTTTAAAAAGGGGACTATATACTCACCATACTGTATTTTGTAGTAAAAATACATATAACACCATTAATCATGTATAAGGTTGGCCTCGGATTCATGAACCTATATCATTTATATCTTTATTAAAACATACAATGGAAATAAAAATAATTATCTCTCTTTTAATTATATAATATTTATTTATTAAATGTTTTAATTATAATATACGCATATCCAATTTTTAACTATATTTACATATGTTATTTTATATTATATCCTTAATTATATGATACATATAGTTATTTTGTAAAAAAAAAAAAAAAAAAAAAATGTATATATATATATATAGCTATATTAATATATGTAAGTAAGTAATTATATCAAAAACCATAATTTGCTTTATGTAATATTTATATAATAAATGTTAAAGTGTTTATTCTATAATTTTATGTAATTCTAATATAATAATATTATGTATTAATTATACTTTTATGTACCCAATATTTATTTGATAAAATAATGTTAATATTAATAATAATAATATGATTCATAATAATGATAATAATAATAATATAATAATAATAATAACCATAAAATAGAATGCTACCTTAGAAAAGGGTTCCAAAAAGAATGGTGCCTCATGCGAGGCTCGAACCCTCAACCCTTCAAAACCATGCTAACAACCTAGACCACTCATCCATTCTAAACTTTCTGATTATTTCGTATTCAACTTATTTAACCAAGCCGTTCTGTATACTTATTTCCTTCCTCTCTTTAAAAGTTCAAACGATCCAATTCAATTCCATATCTCATTCGGCCCAACCTAATTACTTAATCACGGCCCAAAATTTGCTTAGTCCTAAGTCCACGATTGCTTAGCCCCACAATATCGGTCCCATGTTTATTGTAGTCACCCTTTTACTGAATAGGAAGTCTGGGAAAGAAAATAGCAACTACAGCCTTTGTAATATTAATTTACTAGTGTCGGCCATGATACTAGATGTTTGTCCCACAATCCACTATACATTTCACTATATTTAATTCAATCTAATATCCATCTTCATCTACCTAATTTGTTAGAACCAAAAACGATAAGCAACATAAAGGTGATCATTTTTGGTTAAGAACCGAAACAGAAAAATATAATTTAACGCAGCAGCGGTTTTTTTGAAGTCGATCAATATATTGGTAATAGCAGCTATATGTTTTCGTGGGTTTTATGAAGATGAGAGTGGTGGTGGGTTTCGATGGGTGTAGGGTTTTAGGTGTTGATGGACGGTTTCAAACAGAAACATATAACGGTAGTTACAGTAGCAGTTTATCGTGAGTTTGAGTGGCGGTTTGTGATGGTTCTAGGCTGTAAAAGTAGCAGCAGGTTATGGTGGTTATTTTGGTGTCTTGGCCTTCGATCAATAGTAGCAATGGGTGGTCTTCTTTGGTTTTAAACCGGAAAACAGAAGCAAAGTGGCGATGGTTGAAACCGGACAGAAGTAGTAGAAGAATCAAGTTGCAGGTTATTGATGTCTTGGTGTGGTTATAGTGGTGGTGTTAAAATAGTTTTACAAAGAGGAAAGGAGAAAGAGGTATAGAGAGAGTAGAGAGAGACGGAGTTAGGGTGGTGGTGACTGTTTGGGTGTCATCAAACAAACAGGAGCAGACGTTAATAAAAATTGTTAAAGGATGGTGGTTTGGGTCGTCTAACAATCAACAAGAAGAAGGTTTTCAGATGGCGTGTAATTGTTTCAATGGTGATGGTTTTAAAACAGAAAAAGTAGAGAGGGAGAGAGATGAAGAGAGGGTGGTGGTGTTTATCAAGGTGGTTTGGGTTGTTGCTCGGACAAATAAAGATACAGAAGGGTAGCAGAAGTGTCCAACGATTGTGTTGGGTTTTCGTGTTTTAAACCCAGATAGAAACAGTGACTAGCGAGTAGTAATGGTGATGAAGGTTCGTTTTTTTTTTTATAACAGAAAACAGAAATAATAAAAGTTCAAGTGATCTATTGTGTTGTGAGGGTGAGGTTGCAAAAGAAAAAGGAAGGTGTTGGGATGGATGAAGTGATGGAGGTGATTAAGCTATGGTTGTTGCTGAGGGTTTTTGATGTAGGAGGTAGTGAGGTTGATGAATAGAAGACGATCCTGAGTAGCAAAATTATGGATTCGATGGTGAAGATGATAACCGAAGAAGGTTCAAGTTGTGTTTCTTGAAGATGCATGTATGTATCTCATGTATGAACCAGGCACAATATAGGAAAGAAACAAAAGACAATTCTAATAAAGATGATGTGATGCGTTGTGATAAATCACGGATGAAATAAATTGAACAAGTGGATTAGGTGATCTTTCTCCATTACATATGTATATATAGAATGTTTACAACCAATCAAGAACAGTGAAAAGTTGATGTTAATTGACGAATAATTTGCCATTACATTATATGTTTTTTTTTTTTTTTATTGTATGTAGATCAGAAATAGAATAAAGAAACAACTCATATATAATAATTTTGATAATAAAGTTAATAATATATTATTATTATTATTATTATTATTATTATTATTATTATTATTATTATTTTTTTCATTCTTGTAACAATATTTACCTATATATATACACATTCATTTACAAATAATAGTTCGTGAATCGTTAGGCATGGTCAAAGGGTAACTGATTATCTGAATATAGATTTCAGACTTTCTAGACTCAACATTAAGGTTTATGCTTATCGAGTCGGAAACATATAGAGTTTAAGGTTTAAATTTGGTCGGAAATTTTCGGGTCGTTACAGCGACGACTTTTTGCGACGACATGTCGTCAGACATGAAAAAGTCAATTGTTGACTGATTTTGACTAATGGAATAGAAGGTCGAGGTAGTTTCTTTTCGATTTTCTTTACATGTAAGCTTTTTGTTTCACTTGTTCTAGGCTTCATCGAGCCTTTCAATGCGTCATTCGAAACATGGTTTTGGAACCAACTAATATTGGTTTGAGTCTTCGTTGTTACCACAGAATACAAAAAAGAAAATATCTTCCTTACGTTACAAGTACATACAATCAAACACTAGAATTTATTTTCTATTTAAGGCAGATATTTCATGAATTGCATCTATTAAAAATGATACATATATAGAAGAAATCAATTTGCAGGTATTATTTCAATTCACAGAGGTGAGAAATTACTCGATGTTAGCAAAAGCTTTACGAATTGCTAACATGATGATAATTACTTAATTGAATGTTCATATGACAACTACCAATATTTTAACAAATACTAACTAATAATCTTTTAACAAATTAACTAACGATCTTTTAACAAATTAACTAAACACAAACCCTAACTTCATAAATCTAACAATTAAACACCAACCCTAACTTTAATCTTTGATAAATTAACTAAATAAAAACCTAGCATCATAAATAAATCTAACAATTAAACACAAACCTTAACTTTAATCTTTAATAAATTACCTAAATACAAACCCTAACTTCATAAATCATCACAAAATCGCAAGAAACGAGTTAAAGCATACGGATTAAAACCTTAAATCAAAAACAAAAAAAAAGTCAGGTTGAGCAACAATATCTCGAAAATAAAAAAGGAAAAGAAAAGAAAGAGATAGATAAATCATACCTTGGTGCGGGTTTTAGGAGAAATTGGTGGGGAAAGCTAAAACAATGAAGAAACCTTCTAATTCTGTTGAAAATCGTCGGTGTGCTTGAGAGGAATTTTGTGGGTTTTAGTTTCTAAAAAGTGAAGTAGCAGAAGGCAGGGAAGGGGATTTGATTCCAGTACTTTTCCCGACGACCCTTTCCCGACGACACGTCGTCTGGATCGGAAATTTAATGAATTGAATTTCGTTGACCGGGCATTCGGAGGGAAACGAAAATTACCTGGAGGGAAACGAAAATTTATTGTACCTTCTATCCAGACGACATGTCGTCGGGATAGGTCGGTCAACAAAAAACTACGAAAAGTCTGACAAAGAAGTGAATTTTTTGTCGTTTTGCGGTATTAATCCCGACGACACATGTCGTCGGGAAAAGTGTCGTCGGGAATGTTCACTTTTCTTGTAGTGTTAGGTTTTGAACATATTTAAGTTTCTAATAATAACAACATTCCATCTATTAATTAGGTGTGCTGTGAAGTTTATCATTTGAGACTTACGTATATTGTCAAAGAAGTTTTTTTACGTTTGTGCTCGTAACACACAATAAAATCAAAATTTAATTAAATATATGATCAATATATTTTATATACACAAGTAACTTGTGTATATAAAATATATGTTACGCTTTTCAAATATTATCTTTTATACTACAACTAATTTGGGTTTGGAATACCACGTATGGATGAAAATGGCTTTGCAAATTTTGAACTTAGAAAAAAAAAACATTGTTAATGCAACGTCAACTTCTCCTATGATCAAAAAGACTAGCTAGATATTAGCCAACTCGGCAACACACCAAGTGAGAAGAAGTTGTTCCGTGTCTTTGAGAAATAAAGATGGGCTGTTTGTTGTTCAGTTAATTCGTTAGTTAGCTATAGGAAGAAAATGGGTTGAGGCAACCACGTATAGTCCTGGTTAAAAGAGTCGAGGCACACACGGTTGACGGCGCAAGGAGAAGGGGTAGGCATACCCATAGGTATTTGGTAAGATAAAATAGACAAGGGCCACTGTACACCTTATATAACATTTTCTGTAATTATACATACGACCCAAACATTGTCTTTGCCAAATTTATCAGCTCCTATAGGAATTTGGGGAGCTTCTTTACCACAAACGATGTTGGGGTGCAAACTATCCCACATAGGAGGGAGACAAAAACAAATGTATGTATATAAGTCTAAGGAGAAGTCCTTTTAATACTGATTGGTTTTAGAAAAGGATGGATTCTTGGGCTTATATTGCAGGACATTGTGTTTGGGCTATGCGATCTTAGAAACGATGGCTCTTGCAGCAAACATTATTGCATCTTTCTGCCACTCATCAGCTCCTGCAGGTTCCTGAGTCGGGCTTTCTTCCGAATTATTGGCACATGAGTTAGCCCAACTTCTGCCCTCTGAAGATGAGACTCCATGTCAGTCATCACCTCCCTAGGATACACAGTTGTTGGCATCAGCGATCCAATCATCATAACTCGTTTGCTCTCCACCATTCCATTTGTAACAAGAGTCAAATTCCAATCATCACAACTTGTGTTTGGGCTATGCGATCTTAGAAACGATGGCTCTTGCAGCAAACATTATTGCATCTTTCTGCCACTCATCAGCTCCTGCAGGTTCCTGAGTCGGGCTTTCTTCCGAATTATTGGCACATGAGTTAGCCCAACTTCTGCCCTCTGAAGATGAGACTCCATGTCAGTCATCACCTCCCTAGGATACACAGTTGTTGGCATCAGCGATCCAATCATCATAACTCGTTTGCTCTCCACCATTCCATTTGTAACAAGAGTCAAATTCCAATCATCACAACTTCTTTGCAACCGGGGTCATCCACCCCCTAGATCATTTTTTTATTACTTGTAATATTACAGTGTGTGATTATGTGATTATAATGTCAATATAAATAGATTATTAGCATATGTTTCTAGTAGTTTGAGTGGTAAACTACTAAACTCCCTCCTCTTTAACGAAGTGTCACAAGTTCAAGCCTTGATGCTCGAACATAGCAGATCATTCGTTCCCAAAGTGTCATAATGGTTCAACTTTATGTAGTGTTGTCAAGGTTATGATTCAATGCTTGTTACATGCTAAGTATTTATAATTACATGGATGAATGTATGCATGTACAGATGAATACAGTAGTATTTTTGAGGCCTATTGCAAACTAGGTAATTTGTACCATTTGAGGTAGAATAATTTGGGCAAATAAAAAGTAATGGATGATTCCAAGTTTGTATGACACGTGATTTGTTATTATAAGTTTTGGCATCATCTCTTCACATACTACATAGTATATTATGCTTCTGTCAATGAATTCTTACAGCTTACACAGGCTCATTTGATATATAATCATCTTTATTGAACCCATGCTTTCATCCTTACCATGTACATCAAACTATCTAAACATCCGGTGTTCTAGTTTCTATACTGCATCAAATTGTGTCAGAAAGACAACAACCTCTTAGGTCTAAAACCAATCTTCCATACCTGTTATATAAGGGTGAAAGATAGGAATTCGAACTAAAATCACCAAATACATGGATATGAGGGTAATAGCATATGTTAGTGCTAGTTCAATGTGATTGTTACTCTGATCTGATGTTGGTGGTTTGGTGCTGCTGTTTCCAGATACATTGTGGGGTGGTCTGGGCTTGGTGATTGTTGACGGTGGAGGAGGAGGAGGACGTTGTGGAACAGGAGGTGGATGATGAACATTAGAACCTGCAATATATCCAACTTTATGTTCACAAAACAGAAATATTCTTCATCATGTGGTAGATGCACAACATGCAACGATAGCCTTAAAAGTATGACGCTAAAACTCATAACCAAATTACATGTCATCTGTGGGATTAATTCCTTCACAACTTCTTAACCAGGTTCATCACATCGGATTAACTATTTTGATTTTTGAATATATCTTTGCATAAGTTAAAATACAGAAAGAATAAAGTTTAAATGTCTTGTTAAGTGCAATTTTTGAAAACAGGATTCATGAAAAAACGAGCTGAACATTCGGTAAAGAAATTCAGTAGGCACGAACCTGGAGGGGACTTCTTTATTGGGCTGATAAGAGGAGGAAGAGTTTGTGAATCTGAAATGAACAAAAGCATTACGAGAAGCAAATAAGTACTACGCATTACGGTACATGTCAACATAATAAGCTTTCATGATATTTGTAGCAACAGAACACAATACTACTACCAAAATAAATTTTTACTAAATGCAAGTATATGTAAGGCAATGTGTAATCAAAAAGTTTAAAAGATATTTACATCTCTAAACTAGTAATTTTCTTACATACACACAATGAGCCCTCATTTAGCCTTAACATCAAGGTTTGTTAGCATTCAAATTATGTTTGCTAATTGTATTACCAGTTACCACCAACACCATTATTGATATGAGATAAACAATCAAACTGCAAGAAGAACATTCACAGTTTCATACTCCGTAATATGTATGTTTAGAGCATGTAATCACTAATTTCATAAAAACAAATTCAAAAAATTGATTTAAAACCTATTATGGATTCATGAATCATGGTTAATGCTCAATACTGTGCTATTTTCTTCTACTTTGTAATCGACAATATGATACACACACACACACACATATATACAGATACAGCTAACACTCTGATTTATGAACTGATAAAATCTCCCGCCATTTCCCCAATATCAGCGACTTTCCGAAACCCTAGCCCCAAACTTTTGCAATTAACTATACTAAATCGATTCAAAACTTCAATAAAACACCACTCAGACATAAATTTAACAACGAATAATAGGAATCAATCGCATTATCAAGCACGAACACTATCCAATTGCAAAAATTAAAACCTAAAATATGAAAAGAACTTTCGAACCTGAACAAATTGATTCGAGAGACGTATTAGTGTGACTGCCGTTGTTATTAACTGAACAGAGATCTGATAACGAAAGCAATTTTGAAGCATTAAGTGGAAAACCGAGAAGTGTAGTCTGATTAACAAGGTAACAAAGGCATTCAGCTTCACCAAAATCGAAAGCTCCGTTGTAGATTTCGCAACACTGAGATGACGGTGAATCCGTAAGATCATTTGGCGGTGCAGATATGTACGGAAGACACGGTGAAAATGCAATGACCGAGTCAGCGCAACCTTCAGGTGACGCCGGTGAAGATGCTGCCGAAGTTACATCTCCGGAGGTTATCGGTGGCGATAGTGCTATTAGGACGGTGAGGAGGAATAAAGTTGCAGTAGTCATAGTCATGGATGATTGACGGTTATTTCTGTTAGAATGACTGAAATTATGACGTCTGAAATGTACACTAGTAGTAGATATATATGCCAAAAACTTTGTTCAATTGGAGATTTCATTTTTATTAATAAATAAAAATAAAAATACATCGAGGTTTTAATAAGTAGTACTAATAATAAGAATTTTATAACAATTAAATAAATGTTCAATGGTTTCTTCAATAGTTCAATGTATCTTAAAAGGATTATAGCTTTTATTATATCGAATATAAAGAAAAAAAATGTGGATTTTATGTGTCATAAATTCATAAGAGCATGGGGAATTGACATCGTTTTACAGTGTCGACGAAATCCGACGTCGGGGACGGTGGCATCATCGACTCCGTCCCGGTGTTTTGCCGGCGTTGAGCCTCACTGTCGAGGATCAGACGTTGTTTTGTGTCTGATTTTTTAAACTAATATGAATTAGACATTGAAATTAGACACTGAACGTTTTATCTGTTTTGACATCACTGTTAAATTTTAGTGTCTTGTGAAAGACACTGAAATTAGACACCGAGTTCGGTGTCCCGACTCCTTGTGCTCTAATAGCCTTTCAAAAATTTGAAAAGGAAGAATACGCTTTTGATTACTAGGTATGTTCTTGAGGATTATGAAAATTCGGACGAAGCTTTGGATGATGGTATTTCAAACAGGAGGGTACTTTCATTTAACCTATTAAATGTGTTGATAAACTCATTGAGATGAAAAATGTGAAAGAAAAAAAACCTATTAGTGAAATGTACTTAGAAGATTTTTTTGCTCGAATTGATAATTCTCCGTTTTAAAACAACAATGAGGTCTTTTGGTTCTCAAGAAGTACGCGTATTCTGTTGAGTTGCTTACAAGGCTAAGAGTCTGTTTACTTGCATCTTAATAAATTTAATCGGATGAGAAGTTTATTCGGTCACTCGTATCACTTGTTTACTTAAGGCTTAACACATAATCTCAACTTATTAGAGTTCTTTTTTAGTCATTCCAATCTCTTCACAAGTCTCCATCTAGACATTTTAATTACTTATCTACCATTCATATTAAGTGCTTTTAAAAAATAAGGAGTAAATTTGTCATTTACATTATTTAAATAGTTTTGTAAGTTTTGTTTGTACATTTTGATAACTACTTGTTCATAAAAATAACTACCCTTTGTCATTTACATTATTTAAAATACTCAAATACACAAAGTATATAAAATAAAACTTGTTGTATATGATTATATTGAATAAAATTATACTCGTTTTCAAAACAAATAAGAAAAATCTTTCATACATTAACAATATAATACTAATACTAAAATTTTACATAAATATTATTATTAAAATTCCTCAGGCCGGGTATACGGGTATGCGGGTCGGGTAAACGGCTTTGTATACAAAACCATACCCGAACCCGAACCCGGGATTTTTTTTTGTAATCATCTCCATACACGACCCATGACCCGACGGACTGGGATCAGACTCGGCCCAATTATAACGGGTTTCGGGTTTCTCCATCGGATACGGGTCATTTTGCTATCCCTATTCAAAGTGGATTTGGTTTGTTTAAATCAATATCCAAAGTTCAATGGTGTTGTTTTGTTGTATTTTTCTCGATTATCATTCGTAAGATAGTTAGTTCAATTATCATTTCATTGCAATTTTGTTGAGGTTTGGTATTTACTTCAATTTCAAACAAGTAGTTTAGGAATTATTACTATTACTGTATACTAGTAGGCAAACGAAATTGTGTCATACGCACTAATCAAACGACAGTGTTAAAATATAGATTATTTTAATTGATTAATAAGTTCGGAGTATATCATGACCAATTAATATTCACTCAATTAATTTTATATAACTTTTAGTATTAGTTTTTAGAGAATATAAGTAACCTACTATATATCAGCGCAGGGTCTCGTTTGTATACAGTAACTAACATATATATAATCTCCATAGAACGAAGAGATGAAGAACTTTGTCTACTTTTGAAGTGTTTCACTATGGGTGGAGAAATGATTTTTATTTATTATATGATATGGGTAAGATTATATACATCTTACCTCCCCTATACAATTCTTATGTGAGATTGGGTTTTGCCGTTTGTTGTTTTTACATATCTATAATCTATATCTATAATCTATAATAACTCACGGTTAAATAAGCGAGTCATTTTTTTCATACATACTAAATGCCATTAAACATGTGGTTGTTTTGTGATTTAACCATTGTGGTTTTAAACATAATGGTTACATTTAGTTTTGCCCTTATATATAAATAACAAAATATGTTCATAGCTTGTATTATATTTTTATTATTAACTTTAGTATATATTATAGTATCACCATTATTATTAGGGGAATTAATCAAAGTACAATTTTTACAAACGTATTATAAGAATTAATCTAAAAACTAATGTTAGTGTAAATGCCCGAACAAATAAAAATATTTTGTACGATTTTTGACCATTTACGAACGACATCTGGAACATTAATGTGGATCGCCATTTTTTATAATTCTTTTCTTTTTATATAATTAAATAACACTAATTTTCGATATGTGTATTGTAATTATAAACCATTGAAAAAGTGTTTTCGGAATGCACGAGTCATCTCTATAACTAAAAAATATTTAAATTATCGAGCAAAATCATTTCCCGCAACAACACGCGAGCAATTGATTTTCCCGTTATATATCAATAGATGATGTGGAATGTCACATATCTTTTTTTTATTTTCTGCTAAAATGATATATCTTTCATCTCACTTTAATTCTTGGCTATTCATCCATCTGATAAATTGATTCAATTATTTATCTCTTTTTAGAAAAATAAAACTTATCTATACTTGTTTTGTGTTAATTTATGCATGAATATACAACAATTTTATTTTGATAACGATGATAACAATAACAACAATAATAATAATAGACATTAATAATATTAAATTGATTAACTATTTCAAAATATTTTAGTGGTTAGGGTTCTTTTTTTTTTTTACGGCCAAAAAATGAATATATTAGAAAAACGATCCCTAGCTAGACGCTAAGGGAAGATTACAAAGGAATAGAGAGCCATGTGTTCCAATTTGAAACACCATGACTTCTATTTTTCAACCAACGAAAAGCAACTAGCCTAATTACATCAAATAGATTACTTCTACTACAAAACGAATCATGAAAAACAAGACCATTACGAAAACGCCACAACGCCCATAAACTTGTCACCACCACCGCAATAATCCGATTCTTTGAAGAGACTTGTATCCGAACACCTTCCAACCAAGATATAAAAGAATCCCATGATACTAAGGGAGCCATACCACAATCGAGCCAAATACGAATCTTACGCCAAATCTCAGTAGCAAAAATACACTCGAAGAAAATATGCCTGGACGTCTCTACCCCGTTATCACATGCTGGACAAACAACCGAATCAATATCTATCCCCTTAGCGGAAAGATTCCAACGAACAGGAAGACAATTGAGCCGAAAGCGCCACAAAAAAACGTTAACTTTGCGAGGCAAAAACTTAAACCATGAAGTGCTAGTAATCGAAGACTGAGTTAGAAGACTATCCATATGAACTCTCGTATCTTTAACAGTGAATTCGCCTTCGTTGTTGATCGAACACAACCACGAATCAGATCTATTAGACAACGTTGGACAGCCTATCTCCTCAAGTAACATAGACAGCAGACTAGCAGTTCTACCTCTCAAACGGTCCCTCGTCCACTCGAATATCCACTCATTATTGTTGCGTTTATCAGCGATGGTATCAAAAGGGGACGAGTCTAGATGAAATAAACGACTAAATCTATCTTTCAAAGGAGCATTTCCAACCCATAAATCGTACCAAAAACGGATTTTTCTACCATCACCAATGGACAATCGAAAAAAATCAGTAGGAACATACTTCTCAGCAATGCAATTCGAACATGAATTAACAATATTAGACCACACAGTCGAAGTAGAAGATTTGGTGACTTCGAAAACATTACCATGAATAGACTTAATGATGGATACCCACATATCGTTCGGTCTGGTTAAAAATCTCCATCTCCATTTAAAAATAAGAGCCAAGTTGAAAGCTTTGAGACTTCCAATGTTTAGACCTCCTTTCTCAAAAGAAGCGAGAACTTTGTGCCACTTGATCCATGCCATCTTTTTATCTGTTTTGTTTCCTCCCCAAAAAAATCTAGCACGAATAGATTCAAGTTTCTTTAACACCGTTTCTGGACATTTGAATAACGACATAAAGTAAATGCCGAGACTACCCATAACCGATTTCACTAAAGTTAAGCGACCGCCCACGGAAATAAGATTAGCCTTCCACATCGATAATTTGGAGCTGAATTTCTCCACTAATGAGTCCCAATTTGAAACTCGTTTCATGCTAGTACCAATAGGAACACCTAGATAAGTAGTAGGAAAAGTACCAGCTCGAGCTCCAACACTATTTGCCATCGTAGCCACTTCTACATCATCCACCCCTATTCCGAAAACAAGGGATTTAGAGACATTCAATCTTAGCCCGGATACTCCATAAAAGATCTCTAAGATCATAACAATTCGTCTCATCTCTATAGCGTTCCAATCTGAAAAGATAATGACATCATCTGCATAAATAAAGTGAGATAAATGAATGTTATCGTTACCAACTTTGATGCCCCTGATGAGATTCGCTTCCATGGCATGATGAAAGGCGAGGTGCAGACCTTCCATGACTATAATAAATAAAAAAGGGCTTAGAGGATCGCCTTGTCTCAAACCCCTCTTTAAACAAAATTCTTGGGTAGGACTACCATTAACAAGAACAGAAGTCTTTGCTGAGTATAAACACCCTTTAATCCAAGAACACCATTTCGAACTAAAACCCAACGAGGATAACATAAATAAAAGATACTCCCAATTTACCGAGTCATACGCCTTCTCAAAGTCAACTTTAAACAAAAGCATCTTCTTATTATCATTCTTGTACCACGAAATAATCTCGCTGAGCATAAGCGGGCTATCCAGAATCTGACGTCCGGCTATAAAAGCGGACTGAACCGGACTAATAATCTTATCGATGACACCTTGCAATCTATTAGTCAAGATTTTGGTAACAGTCTTGTAAAAACAGCTCACCAAAGAAATAGGACGAAAATCCTTGATGAGAACAGGATTACTAACTTTCGGGATTAAAGAGAAAAACGCCGAGTTTGCACCTTTAGGCATCTTGCACGAAAGAAAAAAATCTTTGATATCCCTGCAAAAATCAAATTTCACAATATCCCAAAAGTGTTTTAAAAAATGAAAAGAGATACCATCGGGTCCGGGAGCTTTCGAACTCCCGCAACTCCACACCGCATTTTTGATCTCAACCTCGTCGACATCAGCATCCAGGAAATATCGATCAGCTTCTGAGAGAGTAACCTTCGGCCTAATATTACCAAAACTGAATTCAGCCTCTGAAGCTTCGAATTTGGATTTAAAGTATTCGAATAAGCTTGTTTTTATGTCATCAGGATTGTCAATCCAAACCCCGTCAATTAATAGACCTTGTATGTGTTGAACACGTCGTTTCCTCTTCAGAGAGCCATGGAAGAATTTCGAATTTTCGTCCCCCTCTACATCCCATTTAACATTCGCCTTTTGTCTAATATCCAAATCAACAATTTTAGCTAGATTATCCTTTTCAGCCGCTAAAGAATTTCGTTCCTCCACGTGCTCAATCCTCGCTGAACCATTATCAATCATAATATCAAGAGATTCGATCTTTTCATTTAACTCCTTTAAATGGTTAGGGTTCTAAGTTCTCCATTAATAAATCTTTGTTTTCAACTACGCGCGCTTGAACTTAATGTATTCATTAAACAGCCACCATGACAGAATTAATAAATCGTATAGCCAACAACATGTACAATATATAAGTCCAAGAGTCTGATACCCTGACAGAATTGATAAATCGTATAGCCAACAACATGTACAATATATAAGTCTAAGAGTCCATCATTTTCTAAAACCAATCGGTGATAGAAGGACTTCCCCTTAGACTTATAAGTACACATTTATTTTGTCACATGATCGATGTGGGATAACTTCCCAACACACCATACTTCTTTAACTTCCACCAAACTGCCTTCTGACTTGCACCAACATTCGTGACTTTCACATTTTGACCACCAAAATCTTGCATTATGAATTATGACTTTATAAATGGTAGACCAAATCAACTAGAAAAATATAAAGATAAAGATTTACAACAAGATAAGGGAATAAGCAAGGTCGTCCTATTAATTTCAGGGGCCCTGTTCAACAAGTTAAAAGTAGGTCTTTTGTACAAACACTTTGCATATATATAAGGTATGATTTAAATGAGAATCAATGAAATATATAGAACCTCGAGAACCAATCTAAACCACTAATAATAGAGTGTTGCTTTAAAGTTTTTATATCGTAATGAACATTTAGAATATAACTTACTTATGCACAAGGGTTAGTATATAGTAAAATAATACTCCTTTGATGATTATATGGTTACTTGAATTAATAACTTTAAATATATAGGATATACGTCAGTATTAAGTAAGATTATATTTTATCTGTATTGTCCAATAGAACCAGATTGATAAATGGGCTATATATACATTCGACATGATGATCGGCTATATATACGACATGAAAATGGGCCCTACAAAATGTTGGGCCATGTGCCTTGGCATTGCACATGCTTAAAACCGGGCCTGGGAATGAGGATTGATCGTTATTAGGTTGCATAATTTAATTTAATAGATATCAACTACTATTAAAAACACGTTATTAAGGGTTAAAGCTATAAATAGGTCATATACTTTCATTTTTGTCTCTATAAATAATCCTACACGAGACCAACCGAACCCGTGGATCAACAGTTAAAAGATTTTTCCCCACTTGTGGCCACCATCAAATGTACCGTCTTCCCGTTAGGTACAGAATCACAAATATGAGCAAGATAGATAATCACAGGTATATTCACAATCTCTCTATTCTAGAGATGAAGGACTTGATGTAAAACTCTGGAATTTTAGTTATGCTTGTGAGGAACAAATAATGATAAAACCGTGCCTTTTAGCATTGTATTGATCAAGTATATATAATACAATAGGTAGAGTTAGATAATGACTAAAATACAACAAGATATCCTAATGGATAGGAATTGTAAACAAACTCTAACTAATCTTATGTTTGTGATAATCTTGATGTCGATCCTTATCTTGAACATGACTAGGATTATTGCTAATACCCCCCCTCAAACGAAGTGGTGGAGGACCAACACAAAGTTTGGTACGAAATGACTCGAACAATGGCTTCGGCAAGCTTTTGGTGAAGATGTCAGCGAGCTGCAAAGTGGTAGGAACAAACTGAGTGGAAAGCTTCCCAGAAGAAACAAGCTCACGAATAAAATGATAATCAATATCAATATGCTTGGAACGCTTATTAGACACCGGATTCTGACTAAGGAAAATAGCACTTTTGTTGTCGCACAAGATGGTTGGCCGATCGGGAGGTAAAACATATAACTCGCGAAGTAAGTGAGTGATCCATATAATCTCAGCCGCGGTGTTAGCAAGGGCTCGATACTCAGATTCACAACTAGAGCGAGAGACCGTTGGTTGCTTTTTAGCACTCCAAGATACAAGATTGCCCCCTAGAAATATAGAATAACCATATGTCGATCGGCGGGTTTCAAGACAACGGGCCCAGTCAGCGTCGGAATAACCAAGTAAAAGAGGAGAGGCTGAGTGTGCAAAGGAGAGACCATAATGAAGAGTGCCCTTGACATACCGGAGAATACGCTTGACGGCTTGAAAATGATCAATCGTCGGGCCATGCAAAAATTGACTAACTTGGTTAACGGCATAAGATATATCGGGCCGAGTGATGGTTAAATATTGTAAGGCCCCAACCAAAGAACGGTAAAGAGTGTGATCCGAAAAAGCAACACCGTGAGAAGTGAAATTTTCAGCAGTAGCAAGCGGAGTGGCGACAGGCTTAACATCAAGGAGACCCGCACGAGTAAGAATATCACGTGCATATTTGGCTTGACTTAAAAAGAGACCGGTGTCGGTGTAGAGTACTTCTAAGCCCAAGAAATATCCCAATCGACCTAGATCTTTGATGGAAAATTCGTCATGAAGGCGAGAAATAAATGAGCGAATGTAGGTAGCATCATTCCCGGTAAGAATAAGATCATCAACATAGACAAGAAGATAAAGAAGCTGGGAACCGCGCTTATAAACAAAAAGTGAGGGATCAGCTCGACTGCATTGAAAACCAAGTCGCACAAGGAACGTACTTAAGCGTTGAAACCATGCTCGAGGAGCTTGCTTAAGTCCGTATAAAGCTTTATTTAGACGACATACGTGGTTAGGATAACGAGGACCCACAAAACCGGGAGGTTGCTCCATAAAAACTGTCTCGGTAAGACGCCCATTTAAAAAGGCATTTTTTACATCCAATTGATGAAGCGGCCACTTGTGGAGGGTGGCAAGAGAAAGAACAATACGAACAGTAGCCGCCTTCACCACAGGACTAAAAGTGACAGAATAGTCAAGCCCAGGAATTTGAGTAAAACCTTGAGCAACCAATCGTGCTTTATGACGATCAATCGAGCCATCAGAATGATATTTCGTTCGAAAGACCCATTTGGAACCAACAATATTCGTGTTCGAGGGGCGTGGAACCAGGTTCCAAGTGTGATTTGAGGATAGTGCAGACATTTCTTCATTCATGGCTTTCATCCACTCAGGATGTTTTGATGCTGATTTATATCCCTTTGGTTCAGTGTTTGAAAGAAGCGCATAATGAAGCTTACTTGGTGACACGTGAGCGATGTCAACAATATACCTTGGTTTAAAGGTGCCAACCTTAGAGCGCGTAATCATCGGATGACTAGAAGATATCGTTGAAGTAGCCGGAACAGAAGAAGTTGCTGGTACAGTAGGTGTAGATGGAATGGCAGCATCATCAGGTGTACCCTTAGAAGTAACAGTAGGGTTGGGATCAATACAAAGAGTACAAGTTGTATCATGATGAGAGTGAACCGGCTGAGGTTTAGGTGGTGAAACATGCTGAACTGAAGGAGATAAGTTGAGGGAGTCATCATAAGTTGAAAAGGCAAGAGAAGTGATGTCTGCTTGAGCCGAAACTCCATTATAAGGATAACACGTTTCATCAAATTGAGCATGTCTTGTAAGATAAATACGTCCAGTAGAAGGGTCAAGACATTGATAGCCTTTGTATTGCGCGTTATAGCCAAGAAAAACACATGCAATACTTCTTGGAGCTAACTTGTGCGAAGCATAGTCACGAAGATACGGGTAAACTCGACATCCAAACACACGAAACATATCATATTTAGGAGGTACCGAGAATAACAATTCATAAGGACTTGCTGATTTTAATCCAAGAGACGGAAGTCGATTAATAATATACGTGGCGGTACTAAAAGCATAGGTCCATAATGATGCTGGAATGTTAGCTCGAAACATCAATGCAAGCCCGGTTTCAGTGATATGGCGATGCTTGCGCTCAACACGACCATTTTGTTGTGGTGTGTGAGGACAAGAAATGCGATGATGAGTGCCATTTGCAACAAGTAATGAGCGAACCCGGGCATTTAGAAATTCGGTGCCTCCATCACTTTGGAATGTTTTAACTTTGCAAGAAAATTGTGTTTGGACTAGCTGCAAGAAAGCTGCAAAAATATCATAAAATTCGCCCTTGGTCTTTAAAGGGTAAAACCACGTAAATCGTGAGAAGTCATCAACAAAAACAACATAATATTTATAGCCATTTGTAGAAATAATAGGCGAAGGCCCCCATAAATCACAATGAATTAAATCTAACACATGAAGAGAACGTTTTTCATTATAAATAAATGGTAATCGTTTGCTTTTTGAAAGCTGACAAGAGGAACATAGGCCCGGTGTTGGTAAAATAGAAGTAACCGACAACCGGCCTAGTTTATTCAACAATGAAATAACATTAAAATTAATATGTCCTAAACGATTATGCCACAAATCATAAGAGCCTCGTAAACTGCTAGATTGAAGGTGCGAGATGTAAGCATGGTGTCCACTCTCTAGCACATATAGATCTCCACTACGGCGCCCCGTTGCTAGTATTGCCTTTGTTTGCCGGTTCTGAATAAGAAATGCATTATCAGAGAACAAAATATCAACGGGATGGTCGTTAGTAAGTTTACTAATAGACAGTAAATTTTTGGTAATAAGTGGAACTACAAGAACATCCAAGAGTTTTAAATCTTTTGAAATAGATTGAGAACCAACATGTGTAATTGATAAAAGATTTCCATTACCAACTGTAACCTTGTCGATACCTGTATATGGAGTAGAAGAGGATAAGTTGGATGATGACGGAGTCATGTGAGCAGTGGCACCGGAATCAACATACCAATCCGGCGAAGCTGTGGAAACGTGACAACTTGAGTTGAATGCTTGTGCAAGATTTGCATCGAGTGAAGGAGTTCGGTTGGTATATGAGGCAAGTTCAGGACAAGAAGAAGCATAATGTCCATCTGTTCGGCACCATTGGCAATGTGGTGGTTTACGACCACGACCCCGACCAGCAGAATAATTATTACGACCACGACCCCGACCACGATAAGAAGAAGAACCACCACGGTTTGAAGTGGTGTTTGTGCGTGCAGTGAACGCAGCAGGAGTAGTAACAGCAGGCTGTATCGATGATAAAAAGAGCTCATGGCTTTCTGCCTGAGCAATTAATGAACCAAACGATGCTCGAGGATGAAGAGCTCTTTGCGTGGTTGAGAATGTCTCGAAAGCAGAACCCAAACCACATAAAAACCAATGAAACTTATCTGAATCATCGACGGTATGACCGATTGCCGATAGTTGATCACAGTAAGCTTTAATTGACGGTATTCACAATCTCTTTATTTTGTAGGTTCAAAGTATCGGTTAGGCTTGTCAACGATACATGATCAGCCTCCTTTACAATGTTCGAAGATGACATTAGAAAGTTTCTCAATAAAACGGCTTATGAGTTGAAGAAGTCTGTTGTAGACGATGATGAGATACCCTCTGTACTTCAACAGATTGTTGGCAAGAAACTATTGTTTAAGGGTAGTGTGGTTGACATTAATAGGTTAAATGCATATTCTATTAACACGATAAAGGAATACCGTGACGATGATGAATATATCTCTGTATTCAGCGAGATGTGGAAGTCTTGATGAGGTTGACTTATTACCCTCAATAATTTTCAACTAATAAACCTATAAGTTTGTTTCTACTTATATATATATTAATTTCACACTATGTTACAGTTTGAGTGCGGAAAGTCAAAGTATTAGGTTGACGGGTCACATTTATTTACTCAAAGTTGCTATAAATTGGAAATGGGTGGCACTATGATATAGACTGAGCATCCTGTAAATGATATAAAAAGTCACAATTCAGGTTTGAGTGTTGTATTTTAAATGGTAAAAGTTCATGTGGGATTGCTACATTGGTCAGGTTGACTAATTTAAATCAAACTGGTCAGACGAGTAATGAGCTGAATTCGGAATTTTCAAAACCGAAAACTGAACTGAAAATCGAATTCGAAATTTTCAAAACTAAAAACTGAAGTCAAATTCGGTTTCGATTTTATTCGATCCGAAAACCGTTTTTCAAATTCGGTTTCGGTTTTTGCCGGTTTAGTTTTCGGGTTAAACGGTTTCAAACCAAATATTGACCACCCCTAGGTTCTTATATGTTCCCTTTAATTTTTTACTTTGTATGATGCAAGTTGTTTAGGTTGTTTGCTACATTTGGGTACTTTGTTTTTGTTTCTATAAATATCTATTTATATTGTTTACTTTGTTCAATCAGGACTCACTTTTTATTTAGGTCAATCAAAGTAGTTAGTTTTCTTTGTTTTACTTTCTTTGAATATATTAATTTAGCATAACTATTCTGCTACTATAAATAAGAGGACAAAAAATAACACTATTAGTACAATACTGTTATAAAATATCTAGATTGGATGTTAATTTTATTATTATTATATTTCTTGCATAGTAATATTTTATGCTATAAATAGACATGTATGGTAGCCATTTAAGATGCACCATTTCTCTTGAAATATTAATATCAATATTTCTTCTCTCCTTCTTCTCTCTTTTTCTCTCTTTGTTCTTATAACCATTAAAGGTAGTTATAAGCCTACTGAATTATAACACGTTATCAGCACGAAAAGCTTAGTGTAATTAAAAGATATCTCAAACGATCACGAATCACTAATCAAGGTATGAAATTATTAATAATTTTCAGACTCGAATATATCAAATTTTGGACTACTAACATTTATATTTATGTTATTTAAGTTATATATGGTCGGTTATACCACCTGAATTATATTTCTGTAATCTAACTTTTACTAACTTCACTAACATTTATATTTATGTTATTTAAGTTATATATGGTCGGTTATACCACCTGAATTATATTTTCTGTAATCTAACTCTTATTAACTTCACTAACATTTATATTTATGTTAATAAGACCTCATGATTGTACGCAACACGTCATTTGACAACACGGTACTTTATGTACGCAACACGTCATTTGACAACACGGTACCATGGGTCGAGATTAATTCCGATCAATACGAATACGACGGGGTCTTTATATGTTATCTAACATTTATGATTACTTATGCAATTAATCATTATTTATTTCATGCATACTAATGTTTATTCTTAAATTTATAATTTTAAAAGTTAAAATAAAAAAATAGTTTGTATTTTTATTAAAAGTAAATCTTAAAAGTTAAAATAAGAAAAAGTAGTTTGTACTTTTATTAAAAGTAAATCTTAAAAGTTAAAATACAAAAAGTAGTTTGTATTTTTATTAAAAGTAAATCTTAAAAGTTAAAATAAGAAAAAGTAGTTTGTATTTTTATTAAAAGTATATCTTAAAAGTTAAAGTAAAAAAAAAAAGGGGATGGTAAAATGGAATAGTTTTTTGTCAAAAATGAAGTATTGAAAATGAAGTGGTCTCCTTCTATAACTAAAAAAAAAATATATACTTTTATCAAATGAATTTTTTTGTGGCCGACAATTTCAAACACGAGTCCGTGTTTAGTTTATCAAGAATATCTCTTGCTTTGGTGAAAGGTCACGATCACGATATCAGGTGTTGTGAAAGAATTAAAAAATTGGTCAAGTGGCCTTTTTTAAAAACTAGAAAAAAATTTAAACAAAAAGTTTTTTTTTATATATTTATAATTTACGGGTAACGTAAAAAAAAGGAAGTTTTTTTAAAAAAAAAAAAAAACAAAGAAAGTGTTTAAATGAGTTTTACAGAAAGGGGGAAAGCAAAGTAAAAAAAAAAACTTTTTTCCAAACAAAGGTAAATGAAAGTAGGACTTAATACAAGAAAAAAGTAAACATCTCCTAGACGTGATAAAATCTATCAATGATAAGTATTAGACTTGATGAGCTAAATGTGACAAAAATGTTTCAACATGTCTTATGTTAATTTTCTAAAATAAGTTATTATTATTCCGAGTTTAACACATATACATATGTTAATTAAAAACAACCTTTTTGTTCTTATGTAGTGTTGGGTTGCAATTTTGGTTGTATGCCATAATTCCATCCAGTAGAGTGACAATAGAAAACTTTTGATGATAATCAATAAAAAACTTTTTTCCAAACTTGTCAAATGTTTTGTTAAAAACGTGACCGTTGAAAAAAGGAGGTTGAATAATAAAACTTAAAAAACAAATTATTTTTTTTAAGAGTGTGCATCAAAATGGCCCGTTTAATAATGGGGAGTAAAAATATAGTCAAATTGTTTCAACGAACAAGGGTTCAATTGGATGTCTCTTTAAAAAAAATCCGCGGGTACGGGTGATGGATCCAATGGATCCGCATCCACGACCCGCGGGTGCTATCCCTAATTGTGACAAGTACAAATCAACTAAAAGTCTAAAAAATAAATGCTCTTATAGGGACCAAATGTTCACAATAATTGCCTAAGCTAGATATGAAACAAATAGTTCATAAAAAAAAAAAAAAAGTTCGTTGTGCGTTTTCGGGATGATAGCCGAAATACACTTACAAAAGTAGGTCAGCCGTCAATTCTTTATGGCCATATCAACGTAGATCAATAAAATCATTTATGGTTTTGATAAAAGATTAATTAAAAATTAATTGTTTTTTGGTCTTGGATTCTCGGTAACAAAAGCAAAGGTTGTTTTTGGTTGCCACAACAAACAAGACAGAGGTTGTTGACTTTTGCTGTTAAACATGGCACAAGTGAACAATAACAATAGATTATTGTTTTTGAAAAGAATAATGATGCGTTAATTTTATTGTATAAAATAAAATTAAAGAAAATGGTTTTCATTGATGACTATGAACAAACGCAAACAAAGTGTTTGTGGTATTTGGTGATTAAAAAAAAAGTGCATCTAAAGCTTCTACTGAAAATAATATGCATCTAAAGCTTCTACTGAAAATTAATGTGCAAGGTACAACGTATAACTATATGGTCAAATTCATTTGAGCCTTCGGAGTCACAAGTATATGATGTATATATATATTACTCAATTAACAAAATAGTAAATCTAAATTAATTCATATGAATAGTAAAACGAAATTAATTAATTTACTATTCACATAAAAAAGCGCATATGATAAAAAGCGCATCGCATATGATAAGCGCATATGATAAAAAGCGAATATGATGAAAAGCACAACGCATATGATGAAAATCACATATGATTAAAAGCGCATATGGTGAAAAACACAGCGCATATGATTAAAAGCGTATATGGTGAAAAGGATATATGATAAAAAAAAAAACACATATGGTGATTTATAAAAAAAAAAAAAAAACATATGGTGATTAATGGAAAGCACATATGGTGATTAATGAAAAGTATATTGTGAAAAAGAATCACAAATGTTTCTTGAAAGAATTCAAGGTAAGATATATGAACCAATTCATCCATCATGTGAACCATTTTGATATTTCATGGTTCTAATAGACGCATCTAGCGGGTGGTCTCATATTTGTATGTTATCAAGCCGTAATATGGCATTTGCAAAGTTTCTTGCACAAATTATTAAATTGAGAACACATTATTCTGATTACACCATTAAAAGGATGAGACTTGATAATGCTGGTGAGTTAACATCTCAAGCATTTAATGATCATTATATATCTACAGGGATTGTTGTTGAACATCCAGTTGCTCATGTGCATACACAAAATTGGTTTAGCTGAATCAATAGATAAACGCTTACATCTAATAACTAGACAATTGATAATGAGTACAAATCTCTCAATATTTATATGTGGACATGTAAATTTACATGCTGCGACATTAATTCGCATTATACCATGTGGAAGTCGTAAATATTTTCACTTAATACTTGATTTTGGCCAAGAGCCAAATATTTTCTACCTTAAAACATTGGTTGTGCAGTGTATGTTCCAATTGTATCACCACAACACAATAAAATGGTTCTTCAAAGAAAGATGATAATATATTTTGGATATAAAACATCTTCAATCATAAGATATATTGAACCCATGATGGGTGATGTTTTTACAGCACGTTTTGCTGATTGTCATTTTAATAAAACATTGTTCCCTAGATTAGGGGGAGAAATAAAAATAAAAAATAAAATGATGCTTCATGATGTGAACATCAATTAAGGTATATTGAACTCGCACAAAAGAATGTGAAACGAAAGTTAAAAAATAATGCATATGCAAGAACTTGCAAATTAATTACTTTATGCATTTACAGATATAAAAAAGTGACTAAATCATATATACCAGCGATAAATGCTCCAGCTCGAACTGAAATTCCAAAAGCTGGCAATAATGTCACTGTTGAGTCTTTGCCACGCATCAAACGTGGAAGATCAATTGGTTCCGAAGATAAAAATCCTCGAAAAAGAAAATCAGCTGATAATGAGGTAAAAGAAAGTGTTCAAGAAGAACCACAAATCAATATTCCTTCTGCAGAGGATATTGATAAATGTAAATACTAAAATTGCGATAAATTATGCAATATTATGGAACCGAAATGAAATTAAAATCTCTATGAGATATTTTCATATAATGTTACAATGACATCATGAATAAAGATGATGATCTGGAACTAAAATCTGTCATTGAATATACAAAATGGACATGATTGAGCTCAATGGAAAGGAACAATACGAGCTGAATTAGAATCGCTCGATAAAAGAAAAGTTTTCGGATCAACCGTTATCACTTTTAAAGATGTGAAACGTATGGGATACAAATGAATTTTTATCCGAAAAGAAATATGCAAATGAAGTTACAAGGAAAACTAGACTTGTAACTCAATATTTCCCACAAAGACCATAAATGAATTAGGAGGAAAACTTATCCTCCTGTAATAGATACAATTACTTATTAGATACTTAATCAACCTGGTAGTTATTTAAATGCATCTCATGAATGTTGTTACTACTTATCTGTATGGATCACTTAATAATGATATATATAAATATACCTAAAGAGTTAAGGTATCATAAGCATCTAATGTAAAACCCAAGGGAATATATTCCATTAAATCACAAAGATTTTTAAATGGGTTTATACAAACGGGACGTATGTGGTATAACCGATTAGATGACTACTTGATAAAAAAAAGGGTATAAATATAAACTTATTTTGCACGTATGTTTTATAAAAACAATGTTTGGATATGAGATCGTAGATAAAAAAAAGGGTATAAATATAAACTTATTTTGCACGTATGTTTTATAAAAACAATGTTCGGATATGAGATCGTAGTTGTTTATGTCAATGTTCTTAACATCATATGAACAAATAAAGAGATCTATGAAATCATTCAACTTCTAAAGAATTATTTTGAAATGAAAGATCTTGAAAAAACCAAGTATTACCTTGGATTGCAAATTGAGCATATGCCTAATGGTTTACTTGTACATCAAACAACTTATACCGAAAAGATTTTAAAACATTTTTTTTAAAGACAAACTCATTGTTGTTAGATCACTCAATATTGACACTGATCTATTTCATCCCTGCGAAGATCATGAAAATTTTAACAGATCGGAAGTTCTATATTTTAGTGCAATTGAGGTTCTTATGTATCTTATAGATTATACAAGATCTGACATTTCTTTTGCAGTTAATTTGTTGACAAGGTTCAGCTCAGCCCCTACCAAAAGACATTGGAATGGGATCAAACAAATAGTTTGATACCTTCGGGGAACTACTGATTTATAATTATTTTATTCTAACAACTCGAAACAAGATTTGTTTGGTTATACAGATGCAGATTATTTATCCGATCTACATAAAGCTAAATCTCAAACTGGATATGTATTCCTAAATGGAGGCACCGCAATATCATGACGTTCTCAAAACAAACACTTGTTGCAACATCATCAAATCATGCCGAAGTGATTGCATTACATGAAGCTACTCGGGAATGATTTTAGTTAAGATCAATGATACAAATCATTATTGATTCTTGTGGACTAGAACGCTATAAAAGCGTAACAACTATCTATGAAGATAATACAGCTTACATAATACAAATGAAAGAAGAGTATCAAAAATGACATAACAAAACATAAATGCTGACGAGGCGCTAAAGCTATAAACGGTCTTAACGGTCATAAGTTTGATGGAAAAGAATGGTATATTGGTAAGGCTCAGAAAAAGACTGAAAGGGAATAGGAACTGAAACAACGGTTTGAACAAACCATGAAGGAGACTGTAGACAAATCACGAGGGCCAAACTTGTACATAAAAGATTTAGATGATACAGTTTCAGATGAAAACCTCGGATTTTTCTCATATACTCAAGATCTCGTAAAAGACAACCAGATTAAAATGAGATACGTCCAATCAACAACTCTGCCGATCTTTATACCAAAGCACTGCCAACTGCTATTTTCAGAACACACGTTCATAATATTGACATGAGGCATGTGATGATGTAGCGTGAGGGTACGAAATAGTATTATTTTTACTAGGAAATACTACAAAATATGACACAAGTTTTACACAAATTATTTATTTATCGAGTGGATATACCTAAACCTTGCTACAACAATTATAGGCAGTGTACCTAATCGTAGAGTAGTGTAGTTTTTAGTAAGTCCGGTTCGTTCCACAGGGAGCTGGTGAAGTTAACGCTATATTATTAAGTTTATTTGTAAAAATATATATATAAATAAGTAGTAGTATTATTATAAAATGGGGGTTTTACCGTTTAATGACCGGTTTGTCGATTTTAAGCGTAAAAATAAATGACAAAAATTAAAGTGCGTAAAATAAATTGCGATAAATAAAATAAAATGACAGAAAATAAAAGTGCGATGAAAAATACAATAAAATAATTATGCTTATTTAAACTTCCGTAACCATGATGTTTGACTTTTTGATTTTAATTAATTTTCCAATGGGTTAATTGTCCTTTGTCCTGGATTATTTGAAACCTATGTGGTTTTTGTCCAAAATAGTTCATCGGTCATAAATATAAAGTGCGAGTGTCCTCGTCAAATTACCCTTATACCCGAAGTCAAATATTCCAACTAATTAAGGATTTAAACTGTGACGCAGTTATCACTTCTGTCAACAATTACACCAGTTATCACTGTATGTAATCCATCCCTGTTTTGATTAGATATGAATATTAATTTACCCACTTGATCAGTTTGAATAATCAATTACCCAACCCGAATAATTAATTAAATGATTATAATAGATTCCATATGAACGTCACTAAATAGGACAACCATAATCATTATTAATTATTAGGATAATTAATTTGAAGATAGGTTCGACAGACTCCAATGAGTTGTCACTCAATTAGACAATACCCCCCATCTATTAATAGTCAATAGTCCAATTTCCACAAGTGTCGGTCTTTTGCCCAAACCTTAATTATGGTACAAAGCCCAATTACCCAATTTTAGTAATTAGCCCAACATCATGATTACTTCGTTTTAAATAAGCATAATAATAACTTAGCTACGAGACATTAATATAAAAAGGTTGAACATAACTTACAATGATTAAAAATAGCGTAGCGTTACACGGACAGAGTTTCGACTTACACACTCAAACGATCTCTATCATAAATCTTATTATTATCATAATTTAAACTTAAAATTAAGATTATTGTTATATCTTATTACATTAACATTATGATAGAGATATAGAATATAGATATTGATAATTGATATTGAAAAATAAGAAAAAGATAGAAAGAAAAAAAAAGATCGAAAAAAAATCTCTCCCTTTTCATCGTAATACATCGGTTCTTCTTATAGGGCAAATTAGAATTGAAATTTTCATTTACGACCCCTGAACTATGCTCAATTAACAACTTTTTATTATTTAATATTATTCTTATTATGAATTATTTAAATATTATATTTTATTCTTGTGCATAGTTGACTCGTAATTTTTACACCGTTGCGTCGAGCGCTGAAAGTTGGTTCATGCCCTGGTTCCGGATTTTCGAACGTCCTTTCGTACAATTTTATATCTTGTACTTTGCGTTTTGTAACTTGTACTCTTGTCATTTTTAGACGTTCTTCATCAATAAATTGAACCTTTTGAATTGTATCTTGAACATTTGAGCTTTTTGGATGTTTTGGTCTTTCAAATCTTCGTTTTTGTCTTTAAATCTTCATTTTCGAGCGATTTGCGTCTTTCGTCTTCGCACTTATTTATTTAACTATTACAACTAAAAATAAGGAAATTACATTTAAAAACTTTACATATTGGAACGATATTGCTACTAAATATATGTTCATTTGGAGCACTATCAAATATCCCCACACTTGAGCGTTGCTTGTCCTCAAGCAATACATAACTTGAAATAAAAACATACATGAATCACTTTTTTATTCATCACACTTTGTACATCAGTGATTTTGATATAGCGGTATAAACAATGACAGTAATGATGGTTAAAGGTGGGTGTGTCATCCACAGTTGCCTCGGGTTTAGGTCAACGACACTTGCAATCAAATAGCCGATTTACTTTCGGTTTCCAAAGCAAAGTGCACATTTGAAAGGCGGTTTACAGTCCCACATGACTATAAAAATTTAGATCCTTTAGGAAATAGGATCTTTATGAAAACATTTGATCTTTTAAAAATTCAAGCTAGATTTTACCCTAGACAAGTTTTATGATTTGACCCACCATCGGTGTTGCAAAATATATTTGTGGATCAATATTTTGGCTAAAAACATTTAGGTTCGTGTAATCCACTGCTATCCCGGTATCGGAAAGCACACATCCAGTTTACTTGTTCCGTATATTACCTTTCGGCAAACTACCGTCCGGTTGTAAAGGAAAGCGATGAACAAGAAACTGTTAAGGCAATGTCCCGTGACATGCAGATTATTATGGTCTTATTAACGTGTCGGATGCTAGAACTATCCTTGGTAGGAGCGATAGTAAAGATCATCCTATAATTTTTCGGTCTGGCACAAGGTCCTGTCTTCGACCATGCTATGCAACCACCGTTCTTACGGTTGACACCCGATTTGGTTCAGGTGACCTAATGAATTCCAGGTGAATTCCTAGGATTTTACGTTCAATGGTAATGAACGCATTGAAAATGGATTTTCAGAAAACAAATCGGTTTGTATTTTTGATCAAAATATTTTCTCGTTCAAGCTCGAGTTTAGATATCATCGAATTCCATGAGTTTGAATTCTCAATCTTTAAGGTCAATCTCAAGGATTGAGTAATATCAGTCTTAAAAGCTGATTTTTAATCTTTAAGGAGATTATCCTTTCTGGGGATCTGATTCATTAGTCTTATCAAGCTAATTTGCACGGTGCCTCCCCATTGTACGAGATAAATCCTTCTCATGGTTAGGATAAATCTGACCACTTGGCGACCCTGTTTGATGCTGAGGTCCGTGGATTTCCTGCTGATTTTAGTGATGACTTTTCTAGATTTTTCGTCAACCTACAGCTGGTCTGGACGACAACTTCATGACCTAAATCAAGAAGCGCGTGTCTTTTTTCGGAAGACTTTTACTTCCTTTTAATGATGGAATTGATTCATCGTGTAGATCCATCTTTTTTTCAAATGTATTACAGTAAACCGGGTAAAACTGATTAGTATCATCCAAAGCAAAAGTACCTGCAATATCTTTACAGAACATGTGATAGATAGTTTTCAATTGAATAACTTGGTACATTCTCCCCACACTTAATTTCTTTCTTTGCCTTTTTATTTTCTTCTATTCCATTTTAAATGAATTCTAGCGTTTTAGGGTGTTTCTCAATTTATGTCCTTTTCGAGGTAACGATAATTTCGGTATTAACACCTAGTTTTCACCGTTCATAAATATGTATAAACATGATTTTAAATTCATTTAGTTGAAAATTTTTCAAATTTTCACAAAATTTGGCAAATAAACCAAGTATAAACCCGAGAGAATTTATAACCCTTCCCCACACTTAAGATCATGCAATGCCCTCATTTGCATGAAATCAGACTATAATTTAAATTCATGAGGGTGATTAGCGTAGAAAAGTGATTAAAAATACCGAGTTTGCAAACATATTGTTATTTCACATTTGATTTTTTTTTGCGTCTTGTCAAAATCAGTAGCTTTTGCTGAACTTCATGACAGTCTTTGAAAGTGCGCTGTTTTACCCTGTTTTGTACATAAGATAAAATACAAACATATATATATATATATATTTTTTTGAAGTTTGGTTTATAACCCCACTTTTCAAAAATTTATAAAGTATAATATTTTTGACATACTTTAAATCAATAAAATTAAAAATAATGATAACAAAATTTGTCGCCCCGCCCTCGGGTAAAGTAATTTCGGCTTAATGACCTAGTCTTCAACTCACGACGAATTTTAGAAATCATTTTTTTCAACTTAATGAATTAAAGTAAATTTTATTTTTAAAATTCACACAAAACTTAAAAAAAAAAAACATATTAATTTTATATAAAACCTACAAAACAAAAATTCAGAATGGAGGGAGAAAACTAGTTCTTTAGTGTCTGCTAGCGGAAAAGACCAATCGAATTCCATTCTCGGAACTACACGAGAACAGAACAAATAACTCTAGATAACATTTTCTTAGAACATTTGAATCTCCCCACACTTAGGTAGCTGTGGTGTCGAAATTGTGATTAACTTCATCGTCAATTTCTTTTGGTCCATAATCAACTTGCCTATCTGTGACTTTTTCTTTAAGCCAGTGCCCTGCTTCTTCCGTAATATCCCAAAATTCAACTAGTTTCGCCTTTTCTTTAGGCGACAGATTGGATACTAACCGGTTACATAACTTAAAGTTCCCCTTACTTCTAGCATCGATAGCCCGTTTAAAAAGTTTCTTCATTGAACTGTTAATAACGGGGTCATTTAATTTCGTATCAACAACGGGGTTCTTTATTATCAAGTCATCATTAGGTTTTACTTCATTTTCCCCACACTTAGGCGTTTTATTATTGCTAAGCACTACCGTTGGAGTTGGTAAAACAACATGGTTATTACCAATCGTTTTTACTGGTTTAACGGTTTTAGTTGGTGGAGATTTAGACTTTCGAATCATAAAGGTGATTGATTTGTTACCACTTTTAAGTGTCATTCTTCCATTTCCTACATCAAATAACGCCCCGGTGGACGCAAAGAATGGTCGACCTAAAATTAGAGGAACGTTTGGGTCCTCTTCTATGTCAATGACAATAAATTCGACTAGAAAGGTTAAATTGCCTACTTGAACGGGTAGATTGTCAGCAATTCCAACTGGGTGCTTAATGGTTTGATCAAAGAGTCGAACACTCATATCCGTTGGACTTAACTTACCTACACCTAATCTCTTATATAAGGAAAGAGGCATAACACTTACACTTGCACCTAAATCTGCTAGTGCATCATACATGACACAATCACTAAGTAGACAAGGAACAATAAATTCACCCGGATCACCTACCCTAGGTGGAGGTTTTGGTGGAACTGTCTTCACCGGGTTTATATTTACGGCTTTTGTTTCTTGCACTTTCTTATTCTTTTTCTTCTTCTTCTTTCCAGAGGTATCACAATCTTTATTACCTATCACTTGCTCATACTCAACTCCTTTTCTTGGAAACGGGATGGGTGGTTTGTATGGTGCCACCACTGGCTTTACATACTCGGGTGGTGGTGGTGTAACTTCTTCATTGTTACTCTCATCTAAAACCTTCCCATCTTCTGGTGCTGGTTTTTCAGAATTCGTTGAAACCATATTAACATTCTCATTCCGAGGATTTACTTCAGTATTACTCGGTAGCTTTCCTTGTTCCCTCTCACTCATCATGCTAGCAAGAGTACCTACGTGTTTTTCTAGATTCAAAATGGAAGCTTGTTGAGTTCTTAATGACTGATCAAATCTCTCGTTCGTTTGGGTTTGAGTTTCAATAAATTGTGTTTGAGATTCAACTAGCTTGAATACCACGTCTTCCATATTTGACTTTTTCTCTTCGGTTTGTTGTTGTGGTTTATATAAGCCAGGTCTTTGTTGATTGAAAGTGTTGTTTTGAGTTGGTTGGTTATTCGGACCTTGTTGGTTATACCAGTTATTTTCGGGTCCTTTTGGATTGTAAAGAATGTTTTGATTTCGATTGAAGTTTAGCTTTGGCGGTTGATAATTATTTTGATAATTATTTCCAGGCCTTTGGTTCATATAGGAAACATTCTCTCGTTGTTCCAATGTTGGTTCAATGTGACAATCTTTCAATAAGTGTGGTCCACCGCATAGCTCACAACTGATTCGTATTGCGTGAATATCTTTATTCATCTTTTCCATTCGTCTTTCGAAAGCATCTATTTTTGCGGAAACGGAATCAAAGTCATGGCTAGAATCGGCTCTAGCCACTTTAGATGAACGAAAAATATCTTTTTCTTGGTGCCACTCATGCGAGTGGGAGGCTGTGTTATCAATAATTTTGTAAGCTTCAGTTGCGGTTTTCTTCATAATGGATCCACCAGCTGTTATGTCGATGTCTTTTCGTGTAGCAACGTTGACACCTTGGTAGAATATTTGTACTATTTGGTAAGTGTCTAAACCGTGTTGAGGACATCCTCTCAACATCCTTCCGAATCTTGTCCATGCCTCATATAATGTTTCATTTGGCTTTTGCGCGAACGTAACAATTTCTCCTTGAAGTCTCACGGCTTTAGATGCCGGAAAGAATTGTTTAAGAAATTTTTCAACTAAAACATCCCATGTGTCAATCGCCCCTTCAGGTAACGATTCTAACCAATCTTTGGCTTCTCCCTTTAAAGTCCAGGGAAACAGCATGAGATAGATCTGCTCATCTTCCACTTCTCGGATTTTGAATAGTGTACAAATTCTTTTAAACGTACGAAGGTGTTCGTTAGGATCTTCATTCGGTGCACCACTGAATTGGCATTGGTTAGTTACCATGTGTAGAATTTGTCCTTTGATTTCATAATCTGACGCATTAACTTCTGGCTTAATAATGGCGTGACCTTGGCCCGTGCGTGTGGCTCTCATTCGGTCTTCCATACTTAGAGGTTCTAGATTTTCCATGATTGGAAGTGTTGTATCTGAATCACTAGAGGTTTCTGATTTAATGGTTTCTTCCTCAACAATCTCTGTTTGAATGATTGGTGGTTCCGGAGGAATAATTAATGGATCAGGGTCTCGGAATTGTCCCTGAGTATTCTCCGGATTCTCAATTGTGATATTGGTTTCAAAAACTGGATTATCGGAAATTTGAGTTGAAGTACTCGGTCGACTTGATGACGAGTCTAAAGAAAAATCAACGGCAGCTATATTTGTTAAACGATGTCTTGATCGAGTTACAGGTGGTGAACGTATGAAAGGTGGTGAACGTTTTGCTCGGTGCATTCACAGAATATCCTATTAGTTATAAAAATAATAAGAAAAACTTAAATAAGCTATCCAATTAATAGACTTTTCTGATTTTTGCCCACGTTTCGAATAGCCAAAAGATGCAGCAGAGGGGCAGGATTCGTTTGGTCTCAATATAATTGAGGACTGTTTGGCTCCAACAACCCGTTCCACGTACAAATCCAACTATTACTACGAACCAGAAAAATGTCAACGTCTATTAATTTAACCACTTAGATAATTTCTCTTTCCGTTTAAGAAATATTAGATAAGAAGTAGATAAAATTCTAAGTCCTATAACTAGAATGACGAGAAATAAGGAAGAAATAGATTGCGCGTCGAAAAGTGTCGAAAAATGAAAAAGATTGAAAAATATGCGTCGAAAAATAAAAATAAGAAAGTAGCGCGAAAAATGGCGTCGCAAAATTCCAAAGCACCTAAATCTTAGTCTAAGGAATAAGCACTTAAGGGATTTTACGGAAAAGCCTAAAAATCTAGAAATAAAAAGAAGCTACGGCAAAAACTATGTCTTAAAACTAGCTACGAACGATAAAAATACAATAATTATGCTAAAACAAATAAAAAGAAACAAAATACAAAAATAAACTTAAAGTTGTAAAAAGTGCAATTTTTTATAAAAATATTGTTTTTATATTATTTATTAAAAAGGTACTAATTTATAAATTAATAAAACTAATTAAAACTTAAAATATAAAATTAATTAAAACTAAACTAATTATTATTAAATTAAACTCTAAACTTAATAAATTAATATCCTTTAGTCAATAAAGATAACCAAATACTAATGGTTTCCCATGATTCATTCGATAGTGAGCTGTAAAGTGGCCTGAATTATTTCCAAATTGCTAACAAATTTCACCGTCCACTTATTTTTAATTTGTCCCACCAACATCATCTTTGTCTCTACTTTTAAAAGGCATTTTATAAAGAATTCTATAAAGGACTTTAACATCTTCTAATTGTCAACTTTAAACTACATACATATATTATGCATGTATTCGATTTTCCTTACGTCTTTGATGAATTACAAGCAATTATAGCAGCATCTAATAGAAGTGGTAACTTATTTAAACCGAAAGACAAAGGCAATGAGTTTGTGATATTGTGGTTAGGCTTTTTTTTTTTTTTTTAAACGAAATTTTTTTTTTTTTTTTAAAAAAAAAACGTTTTTTTTTTTTTTTTTTTTTTTTTTTTTGGGTCACGGACTATTAGATGACAAATAATGGAAACATATTTTGGTCCGTGAACATATATCTTTGAGTAGGCAACAAGTTAAATAATATATATATATAATATGTCTCTTGGGGTTATGAAAAAGTGAGTTGTCTTTTGGGATTGTGGACGGACAAAAAAAAAAAAAAACTACAGCTCACACAAGTATCTTTCAAGAGACAAACCTAAAATATATATTTATATATAAGCCTATATCTTATTTTGGTGCTGCTTAACCCGAGATAGATAGGTTACTATTACTAATCAACATTAATTTTAGTAAGTTATATTAAATACTATTTAAAAATATCTTGATGTTGTATTTTTTTTTTTTTAACACTTATTACAATATATTAAAAATAAAAATTACTTTTAAACAAACATAACAAAAATATAGCGTTTTTCAGCGTCCCCGGCAGCGGCGCCAAAAACTTGATGATGTAGCGTGAGGGTACGAAATAGTATTATTTTTACTAGAAAATACTACAAAATATGACACAAGTTTTACACAAATTATTTATTTATCGAGTGGATATACCTAAACCTTGCTACAACAATTATAGGCAGTGTACCTAATCGTAGAGTAGTGTAGTTTTTAGTAAGTCCGGTTCGTTCCACAGGGAGCTGGTGAAGTTAACGCTATATTATTAAGTTTATTTGTAAAAATATATATATAAATAAGTAGTAGTATTATTATAAAATGGGGGTTTTACCGTTTAATGACCGGTTTGTCGATTTTAAGCGTAAAAATAAATGACAAAAATTAAAGTGCGTAAAATAAATTGCGATAAATAAAATAAAATGACAGAAAATAAAAGTGCGATGAAAAATACAATAAAACAATTATGCTTATTTAAACTTCCGTAACCATGATGTTTGACTTTTTGATTTTAATTAATTTTCCAATGGGTTAATTGTCCTTTGTCCTGGATTATTTGAAACCTATGTGGTTTTTGTCCAAAATAGTTCATCGGTCATAAATATAAAGTGCGAGTGTCCTCGTCAAATTACCCTTATACCCGAAGTCAAATATTCCAACTAATTAAGGATTTAAACTGTGACGCAGTTATCACTTCTGTCAACAATTACACCAGTTATCACTGTATGTAATCCATCCCTGTTTTGATTAGATATGAATATTAATTTACCCACTTGATCAGTTTGAATAATCAATTACCCAACCCGAATAATTAATTAAATGATTATAATAGATTCCATATGAACGTCACTAAATAGGACAACCATAATCATTATTAATTATTAGGATAATTAATTTGAAGATAGGTTCGACAGACTCCAATGAGTTGTCACTCAATTAGACAATACCCCCATCTATTAATAGTCAATAGTCCAATTTCCACAAGTGTCGGTCTTTTGCCCAAACCTTAATTATGGTACAAAGCCCAATTACCCAATTTTAGTAATTAGCCCAACATCATGATTACTTCGTTTTAAATAAGCATAATAATAACTTAGCTACGAGACATTAATATAAAAAGGTTGAACATAACTTACAATGATTAAAAATAGCGTAGCGTTACACGGACAGAGTTTCGACTTACACACTCAAACGATCTCTATCATAAATCTTATTATTATCATAATTTAAACTTAAAATTAAGATTATTGTTATATCTTATTACATTAACATTATGATAGAGATATAGAATATAGATATTGATAATTGATATTGAAAAATAAGAAAAAGATAGAAAGAAAAAAAAAGATCGAAAAAAAATCTCTCCCTTTTCATCGTAATACATCGGTTCTTCTTATAGGCAAATTAGAATTGAAATTTTCATTTACGACCCCTGAACTATGCTCAATTAACAACTTTTTATTATTTAATATTATTCTTATTATGAATTATTTAAATATTATATTTTATTCTTGTGCATAGTTGACTCGTAATTTTTACACCGTTGCGTCGAGCGCTGAAAGTTGGTTCATGCCCTGGTTCCGGATTTTCGAACGTCCTTTCGTACAATTTTATATCTTGTACTTTGCGTTTTGTAACTTGTACTCTTGTCATTTTTAGACGTTCTTCATCAATAAATTGAACCTTTTGAATTGTATCTTGTACATTTGAGCTTTTTGGATGTTTTGGTCTTTCAAATCTTCGTTTTTGTCTTTAAATCTTCATTTTCGAGCGATTTGCGTCTTTCGTCTTCGCACTTATTTATTTAACTATTACAACTAAAAATAAGGAAATTACATTTAAAAACTTTACATATTGGAACGATATTGCTACTAAATATATGTTCATTTGGAGCACTATCAGCATGTTCAGAAGATGTAACAACTCAGACGTTGCCTACTTGAGGGGGAGTCAACTCTATGCTGCACTCTTTTTCCCTTAGCTAAAGTTTTATCTCAATGAGTTTTCTTTAGCAAGGTTTTTAACGAGGCAGTACTAGTTATTCTCTAATAAAATTGTCATCCAAGGGAGAGTGTTATAAAATATCTAGATTGGATGTTAATTTTATTATTATTATATTTCTTGCACAGTAATATTTTATGCTATAAATAGACATGTATGGTAGCCATTTAAGATGCACCATTTCTCTTGAAATATTAATATCAATATTTCTTCTCTCCTTCTTCTCTCTTTTTCTCTCTTTGTTCTTATAACCATTAAAGGTAGTTATAAGCCTACTGAATTATAACAAATACAAATTTGTTATATTTCTCACCAATATTATGATAAAAGATTATGAAAAAAATAGCGAATGCGCGGGTTAGTATATACTAATTTATAAGTTAAATAAAACAAACAGATTTTAAAATTCTCAGTACAGTAATCCACCTATATATGTTCAGACTCCCTGTACCATTTACTCATTTACGTCCCACTACCTCAGCTGCCACGTCTTCTTCCGTCAAATTTGCCTTTATCGCCTCCTTCATCCAACCAATTCACTTTCTCAAAGTTTCTAGGGTTTCTTCTTCTTCTTCTTCATTTCACGCTTTAAATGCCATAATTAAGTTAATTGTATCAAAATATCGCGAGAAAATGGGCTCGATTTCCATCTCCGATCCCGGCGACTCAACTCAGGTTCCGAGTTTCGATGAGTTTCAACGGCAGACGTCACTCATGACCAGCTGCACTCTTCTCTGGAAAGAACTTTCCGATCACTTTACATCTCTCGAACAAACACTTGTAACCAAATCAGATGCTATTAAACACAAAATCGAAACCCTAGATACTGAAACAAAAGCCTCACTTGTGTCTCTCGAACAACGCCAAACCACCATTGATAACTCAGTCGCAATCGCTCTTCAAAAAATCGAATCCGCCGTCAAAGCCGCCACCGCCGCCGTTGCCGGAATTAGTAATTCCGATGACGCCGTTCCCGAAGTTGACGATTCTGAAGGCTTATTGTTGCAATTGAAGTCGTACTGTGTGAAAATGGACGCGCTAGGGTTTTGGAGGTTTGTTAGTAGTAAAAAGAAGGAAATGGAATTAATGAAAAGTGAAATACCTTTGGCGTTAAGTGAGTGTGTAGATCCAGCTAGGTTTGTTATTGAAGCTATGTCTGAAGTGTTTCCGGTGGATCAAAGGAAAGTGTGCTTGAATGATATGAGTTGGGCTTGTGTTTTGATGTTAGAGAGTTTGATTCCGGTGATGGTGGACCCAATATTGGGGAATACTAGGGCTTTAATTACACCTAGTGTGAAGAAGACTGCTATTGAGATTACTGAAAAATGGAAGAAGAATTTAGAGGATGTTAACAACAACAAGAAGGCTCCTGATGATGTCCATACTTTCTTCCAGTATTTGATTACTTTTGGGATTGTGGAAAAAGATGATCTTGATTTTTACAGGAAGCTTGTTATTGGTTCTGCTTGGCGTAAACAGATGCCTAAACTTGCTCTTTCTCTTGGCCTTGCTGATCAAATGCCTGGTATAATTACATTCATGTTCGTAACTATATTTTCATACAGTCCTATATGCATATATATACAGGGAGAGTACTAATAAGAACTCAAATACTTGTGTTTATTGAAGGTGTACGATTTCTTTTACTTGTTCTTCATGAATTATCAATCATCTATCATTTGTTTGTACCCAGCCAACCTACTGCTTAGTTAGTATCCATATTATCGATTAATCCAATAGAACTGTTTTAAAAGCCCAAACTTTACTCGTAATGTTCGTTGCTGTTCTGATGCAGATATGATTGAAGAATTAATTAGTAGGGGACAACAGATTGACGCCGTCCATTTTACTTATGAAGTTGGCCTTGTAGAAAGGTTCCCCCCTGTTTCGCTACTGAAAGCTTTTCTCAAGGATGCTAAAAAAGCCGCAACATCTATTCTTGAAGATCCGAACAATTCTAGCCGTGCTGTGGTATATATATTCTTCTATATAATCATACCTATTTTTACTAGAGCTCAACTTTTTTGCATCTTTCGCAGCATCCTACTTTAGGATTTCATTGTGTTGGTGCAGTTGAAGAGTAGTTATAATTCTTCATTACTGTACTTTTCCTTTACATCTCTTGAGCCTATAAATTGTCGAATCATGTAGTAATTCAATGCTTGTTGTAGAAATTTTTGCTATGCAATCTGTCTAGGAATCGTCTATGATATGATATGATATGTCTAACATGTGTTTTGTGCACCGTTATATTTTACTTTGACAGTTTTTAGCTGCACGCAAAGAGCAATCCGCACTTAAAGCCGTCATCAGGTGCATTGAGGAATACAAACTCGAAGCTGAGTTTCCTCCCGAGAACCTGAAAAAGCGGCTGGAGCAGCTGGAGAAGGTGAAGGTTGAGAAGAAGAGGCCAGCTGCAGTAGGTCCTGCAAACAAAAGAACCCGTGCTAGCAATGTTGGACCCATGCCACCCGCAAAGGCAGGTCGTATCACAAATGCTTATGTTTCCTCATTTCCAGCACCTCCCACGTTTGTGAGGTCTCCGTCACACACCCAATACCCTGCTGGGGTCCCGTCATACTCTGTCCCACCACCAATGTACGGTCATGGAAGCAGGAGTCCACCGACAAACCCTTATGCCGCCTACTCACCTGAAGCTGCACCTCTATCTCCTCCACTATCGTACCCGGGGACTCCACCAATGAGCTATCCTCCTTATGGAGGGTATGGAAATGGTATGGCACACGCTTACCCGCAGGCTTACTACCGGTAGACATGATAACGATGACGATGATGATGACGGATGACTGCTAATCTTTAAGAACCCATCTCCTTTTTTACTCATATGGTATGTAATCACTAACCTTTTATTGGTAGCTGATGTGTGTGTTAATTCTGACGTATAAATTTTATTGTATTCCTAATGTTGATTAGTTATTAGTATCTAATTTTTGTTTAGATGTATCTTTTGTTCTTCATTCATTCTGGTTTCTTGTGCAACTTGTAGAATATAGACATTGATATTGATATTTGTCACTAGTAAAAAATAAAACAAAAGAAAATAAAATCGTAAGTGCTTCAACTGGGTGGGTTGAGTGTGAGGCAGTTGTCATCTGCAAGATCACACATGCTACATTCCTTTTTCAGAACAAACCAAAGCAACATGGATAAAATTAAGTGTCAGAGAACCCATCTTCCACCCTCTTTTGCTTTTTCTTTTTTCCTTGCACTGCATTGTAGGACCCTCAGTTTTTGTCTACTCCCATTTTGGTCCTTCAAAAGCTAAATATTTACACATGTGGCCCTTCTCAAATCTCAAAAACCTAAGCACAGTTATATACTCAATTTATACATAGCAAGTCAGTGTAGAGTTGATGATGGTTCTTTGGGTCATGCTTGTGATTTGGTAGTAAGGTTCATTCTGGGAAATGCTTGTCACTGAAGCAAATGTGTCAAATAGTCAACAGTGAAAGACCTTGGTTGGTGTAATTGTTGTGATAAAGAGGTGCCTTAGAATCTACTAATAAGATGGATGCTTCGTATTTAAACAATGTTGGATGTAGATAACATCATGAATAGATTAAAATGTTCTCAAGTAATTGGCGTAATTGAATTGAACCAGTTTAGTGACTAACGTCTTAGATATTATGCTTTTCACAATGGAAGGCCGCCAACATTACGATCTTACCCTGAAGAGATGATTCTGCTTACAGACATCTGAGCCCATATCACACCATTCCCGAGCTCCGTTAATTTTTAAACATTTGCAGTACAATAGAATAACACCCCATCAACTTGGTCGGCCCATCGTAGTGGTTCACATCACCATGAATTTCAAAGAATGTCTCCATTCTCATACCCTAAATGTCATCTTTTCTAAAACCTACTGGAAAGTAGGATTTCTCTATGTAAATTAATGATTGTGCTCATTTATTTCAAGAACCTTATACACCTAAAAAAATCTCATACAATATTATTTGATTAATCCCTTAGCCATCCTCGTTTGAGTTAAGCTCGATTCAGAGTCTTTATGTGTATAAAAAGAAGAGAAAACACTACTTTTTTAATATTAAAATAAGGCCATTTCTTGAGTGTTATGGATTAGTAAACCCATAAACTCTACTCATTTTGCACTAAGATTAAACACGTTTGTTGATTCATGAGTATCCATCATTCCATATTTGCTCCCAACTTCTGGTTTGTGTGTTCAATAGATCATCATTCAATTTGAGTTGGATGTTTCTAGAAAGCTTACCAAGAAAAGTTTGCATGTCTATGCAAAGATGTTGACCTAATGTTTATTACTAGTATAAACAGCAACATGAATGCAGTCACTATGATGACATAAACATATGCTATTAACATAGGATGGTCGGGGCTTGTGTTGAATGCAATTCTAAGATACGAGCTTGTTTTCCATGGCACGGTGAAACCGGAGTTTGAAACTTGCCTTAAAATGGTAATAGAGTGAGTATATGTTTGCTGTGATTTTTCTGGGATTGCAGTCCTCAAATGGCAGGGAAGATAATATAATAAATAACTTGATCATCAAATTTAATCACAATATCGTTATAAATAACAAAACCATGACAAGTAAATTATATGGGAAAACACCTTTTAGGGTATATATGTCGTTGCATATAACATTGTCAAATCAAATTGTTACATTATTAAGAAAAAGTTGTCCACAATCAAATCATATATATACCACAATCGATGTGGTTTCACAAAGGTACGCGTAACGTTCTCTTTGTTATTCATTTACGAAACCAGTAAACACCACTTTGCTCTGCACCTTCATCTGGTTCGACGAAAATGCATTCTTTTGTCTCCCTCCAAAACGCCTTAAGAATTGGTGTATCATCGTACTTGTAGTAATCACCTAAGATTGGCTTGATAGCTTTTGTGGCCTCAACGGTATGATAATGTGGAATAGTTGAGATTAAATGGTGCACAACATGAGCACAAGTAACATCATGAAATATTGTATTAAAGATACCATAATCTCTATCAACGGTCGATAAAGCACCTCTAATCCAATCCCATTCTCTTTTATCGTAGTGAGCGATTGAAGGATGACTATGATGTAAAAATGTGAAAAAGATGAAATGAGCGTTCATAACCAATAAAGGAGCTCCATAGATGCAAAACAACCATGATGCACTTGTGTTTGCCGCAATTTTATAAAGTGCGTAAAAAGCTACAAGCATTCCTGCATCAGAAAGCCAAATTTGTTTGCGTTCGCTATCGTTGAAAATAGGACTTTGAGGGTAAAAATGACTTGCAAAACCATTATATGGCCTTCCGTGAATATTGAAAGTAAAGTATGCCGGAAAGCTAAGAAGTAACCTAACGAAAGTCATGAACAAGTTGCCTAACGGGTTGTTTAAAACTTCAGAATAAAAGGTGTCGGTTTTCCTTTTTGGGATCCATACTTCGTCGTGCTCCATTGAGTTTGTGTGAGCGTGGTGACTACGATGACTATATTTGAACGAAAAATAAGGAGTGAGGAAAGCGGAATGAAGGATGAAACCGAGTGTATCATCTAGCCATTGATATTCGCTAAAAGCATGATGACCTAAATCATGACCAATACTCCATATGCCCATAAAACCAGTGCCTTGACAAAACCAGTAAATTGGCCATGCTATGTAAGTGAGGGATTTAGGTAGTAAAGGAATGTATTTTGAGGCGATATGTAAAAAGTAAAAACTATTGCGATATCGCGAAAAAGGTAGTAGGATGAAGTTGCAAGAGATCGTTTGAAACAGTGTGGTGGTATGGCTTTTTTTAGATCACTAATTTCAAATGGAGTTTTTTCGGTTGGGACGCGTTTGAGAACATCTTTCTCATGGGCGATGTCGTTCATTCGCCCACCGGCTCCCATCTTGGTAATGACCAAAGACGCGAAAATGATTCAACTGGATAAATACTTCTGATAGAAGTATTGAGCTTCTTTAATGGTTTGCTTTGATGTTTAGCTCTATGGTACTGCCTTTTATATATAAAGTCTATTGGTATACATGAAAGATATACAATGGTCAAGTTTGATGGGCAATTGTTAGTTAGAGAATGTGTACTTGATATGGAAACATCATTTGTCCTGTTAGAATTTGTTTATTTGCTCAACTATGTTTGACCATAAGTAATTAATACAGAAAATATATAATTAAATCACCCTAATGAAAGAATAGATAGTGCTTGATATTTTCATATGAGGGTGTATATAATATAATTAGAGAAAATAAACAACACTACAAAGTTTCATTGTTTGCTAGCATTTTTAAGAAAAAAAGTGATTGAAAACACTTTGATCCAATGTGAACAAAATTGCGGCTTTTCAAATGATATACGAAGTAAAAGTCTCTTTACTTTCCACTTAATGAACTATTTTTATACAGTTCTTAATTCAGTAAATAAAATTGTTGTTTCTTTATCACCTAATCTGAAAATTACTCTGTTTCAAGGAAACATAGAATCAGACACATATTCTTAAACAGAACCAAATGAAAACATGAATTAATACAGAAAAAGTAAAAACCTTAAGAGTTATTATAAACGCTTGGACATAACTCAAGGCGTCACCAGAACTATTACTAAAGTTGAGGTCTCGGGTTCGATCCTTGACAAAACCAGATTAACCTAATCAGAGATTTACAGTGAAAGGTGTTTTACTCGGCATCGGGGTGACATCTGGGATGATGTCCGAGATTTGCCTGTTTTGAGGGGGTCAATGTGCTCGTTGTTAAGGGGTTCCTCGTTACCAAAAAAAAAAAAAAGTAAGAGTATGATCAATTCTATTAGTTTAGCATTAAAAATTTGACTCGGTTAGCTTATAAAGTATTTATATTTATTAAGTTTCTTATTATTTAACTTTGATTTTGATATATCAATGTTATGTTGGTTATTCAATTCATAAGAGGTAAACAAATATATATATATATATATATATATATATATATATATATATATATATATATATATATATATAAATTAAATATAGTAAAATTAATTATATTTTGTAATCTTTTAGATTTTAAAGTTAAAGTTATTATAATTATAATATAATTAGCATTCTCCTATTTAAGTATGCGAAGAATACAATTTCTCAATCACACATAGCGTGTTTTTTAATAGCGTGTTTTTTTTTTCTCAACTGCTAGTGGCATGTCTCTCTTAGCGAGAAGTCAGGAGTTCGACTCTGCTTGGCTGAAACATTTCACTCAATGTTATCCTCTGACTTGAAGTATCCACCTAGGTCGCCTTTCGCTTAATGCGGGGGCAACGGGTGTAGTGACCCGAACTTTTTCATGTTTTTATATATTAAATGAAATTGATATTTACATGATTAAGTGTTTCCAACATGTTAATCAATCAAACTTGTTAAGACTTGATTAATTGAAATAGATTTCATATAGACAATTGATCACCCAAATTGACCGGCGATTCACGAACATTACAAATTCGTAAAACTACATAATGTTATATATATAGACATATATATGGTTAACATGAGATTATTATAAGTAAGTATCTCACTAAGTATATTAACAATGAGTGTTATACATAAAAATGAGTTTATTGAATTAAGAAACTCGAAACGATATATATATATATAACGATTATCGTTATAACAACGTATTACTAAATACATATGAATCATATTAAGATATTGTTACACTATGTTTAAATATGATAAATGATAAGTAAACATATCATTAAGTGTATTAACAATGAACTACATACGTAAAAACAAGACTACTAACTTAAGGGTTTCGAAACGAGACATATATGTAACGATTATCGTTGTAACGACATTTAAATGTATATATATCATATTAAGATATATTAATACATCATATTATCATGATAATGTAATAATTTAACATCTCATTGGATATAATAAACAATGGGTTAACAACATTTAACAAGATCGTTAACTTATAGGTTTCAAAACAACACTTACATGTAACGACTAACGATGACTTAACGACTCAGTTAAAATGTATATACATGTAGTGTTTTAATATGTATTCATACATTTTTGAAAGACTTCAAGACATTTATCAAAGTACGTCTACTTAACAAAAATGCTTACAATTACATCCTCGTTCATTTTCATCAACAATTATACTCGTATGCACCCGTATTCGTACTCGTACAATACCCAGCTCCTAGACATATATACTATTGATATATACACATAATAATTCAGCTCTTAGCAGCCCTTGTGAGTCACCTAACACATGTGGGAACCATTATTTGGCAACTAGCATGAAATATCTAACAAAACAACAAAGTAATGGAGCCTATATTTGACTCCATTTTCACGCCTCATTCACCAACCACAAACACACTTTGATTTCCATTTTTATGCATCAAATTACTCTCTCTCAATTACTTTCTTAGTGTTCTAAGTGTTCTTCATCATTTCCTTCATGATCTAGCTCAATCTAGGTAACCTAGATCAACATACAAAACAACTACTCAAGAACACATCAACAACACTTCCAAGTTTGCTAGCTTACTTTCAATCTTGCAAATCCATTTAAAGTGATCATCCAATCTCAAGAAATCTTTCTTATTTACAGTAATGTATCTTTCTAATTCAAGTTAATACTCATACTCAAACTTTGATTCAATTTCTATAACTATAACAATCTTATTTTGAGTGAAAATCTTACTTGAACTTATTTTCGTGTCATGATTTTGCTTCAAGAACTCTCAAGCCATCCAAGGATCCTTTAAAGCTAGATCTATTTTTCTCATTTCCAGTAGATTTATCCACAAAACTTGAGGTAGTAATGATGTTCATAACATCATTCGAATCATATATATAAAACTATCTTATTCGAAGGTTTAAATTTGTAATCACTAGAACATAGTTTAGTTAATTCTAAACTTGTTCGCAAACAAAAGTTAATCCTTCTAACTTGACTTTTAAAATCAACTAGACACATGTTCTATATTTATATGATATGCTAACTTAATGATTTAAAACCTGAAAACACGAAAAATACCGTAAAATCGGATATACGCCGTCGTAGTAACACCGCAGGCTGTTTGGGTTAGTTAATTAAAAACTATGATAAACTTTGATTTAAAAGTTGTTCTTCTGGGAAAATGATTTTTCTTATGAACATGAAACTATATCCAAAAATCATGGTTAAACTCAAAGTGGAAGTATGTTTTTCAAAATGGTCATCAAGACGTCGTTCTTTCGACTGAAATGACTACCTCTTATAATATTGAATTGTAACCTGTATTTTCGACTATAAACTTATACTTTTCTATTTAGATTCATAAACTTAAGTTCAATATGAAACCATAGCAACTTGAATCACTCAAAACGGATTTAAAACAAAGAAGTTATGGGTAAAACAAGATTGGATAATTTTGCTTGTTGTAGCTACGTGAAAATTGGTAACAAATCTATATTAATCATATTCTAGCTAACTTATATTGTATAATACATGTATTCTAATATATTATGTAATCTTGGAATACCATAGACACGTGTACAAATGTTTTGACATATCATATCGACCCATATATATATTATTTGGAACAACCATAGACACTCTATATGTAGTAATGTTTGAGTTAGCTATACAGGGTTGAGGTTGATTCCAAAAATATATATACTTTGAGTTGTGATCTAGCCTGAGACGTGTATACACTGGGTCGTGGATTGATTCAAGATAATTTATATCAATTTATTTCTGTACATCTAACTGTGGACAACTAGTTGTAGGTTACTAACGAGGACAGCTGACTTAATAAACTCAAATCATTAAAACATAATAAAAATGTTGTAAATATATTTTGAACATACTTTGATATATATGTACATATTTGTTATAGGTTCGTGAATCGACCAGTGGCCAAGTCTTACTTCCCGACGAAGTAAAAATCTGTAAAAGTGAGTTATAGTCCCACTTTTAAAATCTAATATTTTTGGGATGAGAATACATGCAGTTTTATAAATGTTTTATGAAATAGACACAAGTAATTGAAACTACATTATATGGGTGAATGATCGAAGCCGAATATGCCCCTTTTGTTTGGTAGCCTAAGAATTAGTAAACCGATCTACTAATTGACGCGAATCCTAAAGATAGATCTATTGGGCCTAACGAACCCCATCCAAAGTACCGGATGCTTTAGTACTTCGAATTCGTTTTTTATCATGTCCGATGGATTTCCCGGAATGATAGGGGATATTCTTATATGCATCTTGTTAATGTCGGTTACCAGGTGTTCACCATATGAATGATTTTTATCTCTATGTATGGGATGTATATTGAAATATGAAATCTTGTGGTCTATTATTACGATTTGATAAATATGTAGGTTAAACCTATAACTCACCAACATTTTTGTTGACGTTTAAAGCATGTTTATTCTCAGGTGATTATTAAGAGCTTCCGCTGTTGCATGCTAAAATATGGACAAGATTCGGTGTCAGCATGATTGTATAATATTGTTTAAAACTGCATTCGAGATTTACTTTGTTGTAACATATTAATATTGTAAACCAATATGTATTGGTAGTGTGTAAGTGTGATATTTTTATATTATCAATTCTTGATAATCTAGGTGGTGTCTTTTTAACCTTGTCGTTAAAATAAAGTTTATGGTTTGTTTTAAAAACGAATGCAGTCTTTGAAAAACGTCTCATGTAGAGGTCAAAATCTCGCAAAGAGATCAATTAATATGAAACGTTTATAATCGATATGAACGAAACATTTCAACGTGGATGAGGGTTTTACCGGTCATGTCCTCGGATTGGTCCGGATTTTCTCCACAACAGTAGTTGAGGGCGGGTAATGCAACTACGGGAGATGAACACGTGCGTAATTTAGTCCTCATGAAACTGATGTCAAAAATAAAAAAAAACACTTTTGTAATGTAATTGCTTTGGTGGTTATACAAACAGTAATACGGAGTACTCCGTAGTATTTATCATAATATATACCATGCGCACACACATTGTTCATTGTTTACAAATAAAAACATTATCTACTAGCTTTTTTATGTGGTTGTTTCTGATACATAACTTTATAAATAACGATAAGCAATACGCAAACTTACATTTTTTTTTCCCGCTTAACTACCAATCGTTTGGACCCACTAACAAGTACTCCATAACAAACAACTGATGGATTGTTAAACTCTGGAAGTAAGGATTGTTTCATATATATATACGAAAAACACATGTAATAATAATAATAATATGTTAACCAATGAATTCCCCTTCATTATTATCCAATACACATAGGATATTTATAGTACATAATAAACCCTAATGATACATAGAAACCCTAACGGACCCAAACACACAATCGGGTTGGGCCTCACTTATCACCTAACACTCCCCCGCAGTCCGAACGGCGAAATCGCGAAAGTTCGGACTGGAATAAAACATTAAATATTAAATTAAAGAAATAAAATAAACTATGTTTTTTTTCTTCATTTGTTGCATCGAATAGAATGATATTCGTTGATTTGGTTGCATTGCTTGACTGCGTTTCCTTTTCCGTAGCGCTTTTTTTTTACGCCGTGGCTTGCTTTGCTTAGCCTAAGGATTGAACAGAACTTGAGCTTAGAATTTTTATCACCAATATAATCTTCTTCTACGCTACAAAACAATATAGTTTTTTTTTTATTTTTTTTTTCGGGGTTTGGAACCTAGTCAAGCTAGGCGGCTCAGCCCCGCGCCGATCAATTTATTTAATTTTTTATTTTAGAAAAGCGAGGTGAAAAAGAAACCATGAAATAATAAAGTGGCAGCATTTACTTTTGATATTGTTTAAGTGGCTGTCATTTTTGTAAAAAAAAAAAAAGCGAAGACGATAAAAAATAGGCTAATAATAATAATAAATCGGAATAAGAAATATTAGAAAAAGAAGAAGGAAAACTATGTTGGTTGTTTGTGAACTTTAGGCAGATCCGGTAACGTTCGCACAAAGTCGACTTCTTTTGTTGGACGGTTATTTTTTTATTTTTATTTTTAGTATGTTGTAGTAATCGATTCCCATTTCTGAATATGAGGTGGTGGCACGTGAGCAACTAGAGTTGGAAATGAGGACTGAAAAGAACAAAAAAGGATTTTGGTGAATTTAGGGGTTGAATGTCACAAATAAAGAAGACGTGTTGGTGTGTATAAAAGATTGATTAGAAGAAAACAATAGCAAATTTTACAGCCGATAGCCGATTGATGAGATGAAAAAAAAAACTGATGATAATTGAAAACGGCGGTGGCGATTGTTTTAGGAGAAGGTGGATCCAGGATCATACGACTCTGATACCATGTTAACCAATGAATTCTCCTTCATTATTATCCAATACACATAGGATATTTATAATACATAATAAACACTAATGATACATAGAAACCCAAACGGACCCAAACCCACAATCGGGTTGGGCTTCACTTATCACCTAATAGTAATAGTAATATTAATAGTAATAGTAATAGTAATAATAATAATAACTTTTATTATTATGTTATTTTTTAATAATAAAAATAAAATTTTTATTATTATTAGAGAAATTGTGTGATTAGTTCCTGTAGTCTACATGAAATTAAGTTGTTGATCCATGGACTTATTTTTCGAGATGGTTGGTTCCTATGGTTTTTCAAAACGTGTGTGAGTGGTCCCTATCAGTAACAATCGCTAACTTATTCTGTTAACTACTATCACATGTAAGACACATGAGTGTATTTTCATCTCTTTAATATTCTCTTCATCTTCGTTTTCGTCTTCACTTCGTCTCTCTTTCTTGTTTATGTAACATCACTCAATCTTTCCTACATTTGTACTTCATTCTCTTTCAATTTAATTTTTTAATTAAATGAATAATAATTATTTCAATATTAGGCCCGTTTCTCAATTTTTATAATACAAAATTAAAATAACACAATTTATAAAACCCAAGTTAAAAAGTAATCAATTTTAGTTATGCAATTAAAATGTTATAACTAGCGATGACAATGGATTAGATATAGATTGGGTGGTCATATATCCATATCCATATCCCTTTAATTACAAAAATTCATATTAATATCCATTTAAATATATTTCATTCATTCATATTCAAATTCATAGGGTTTAACGAGTTTTTGATATTCGTTGGATGTCAAATTTTTCTAAAGATAATCCTTATTATGAAATAAAATCATCAAAATATTGAAGTTGTGATGTGGTCCAGCTGTTGGTGGCCTGCCTCCTAAAGGGGAGGTTAGGAGTTCGACCCCTGTTGGCTATATATTAAAAATACAATTTCATCTCTGCCGTGAAGTATCCACCCATGTCACCTTTCCCATATCGTTTGGGGGGTAAAGGGGAGGGGGTTTTACTTGGCTGTGCCCTTGGATCGGTTTTAAGGTTTCCTCCCGGGCAGTGATGGGGGCGGGGTTATTATCACTGCATCGGCATAGTCGAAATGGGAGATGATCGCAACGGGTGGTTTAGTCCCCCTCGGGGTGATCCCAATCGCTGTTCCAAAAAAAAAATCATCAAAATATTTTTAACAAATGTATGTAACATATGTAAGTTATATGAATTTAATATTATTCACATAGTTATATCTTCATAGTCAATATTTTTAATAACAAATTAATAGTTGTAATGTACATGTAGAAGAATATGTAAATGTATATTCATATATATGTAATATGTATATATGTATTTCGGGTGATAAATCGATATATCTGCGATTGATAAACTGACATTCATATTCGATTCACTATTTTTTCATATCACTCATATCCATATATATATATATATATATATATATATATATATATATATATATATATATATATATATATATATATATATATATATATATATATATAGTGGTAGGATCAAGAGGGAAGTAACCAATCGGGGGGAAGCAAAAACTTTTTTTTTCTTTTCGTTTTTTGAAAAAAAACTTTGTTCACGAACATTATAGATGGGATGAAAATATGAACATTTAATAAAGACACTTTGTGATAAATGTTTTTATTTTGGCAGGAAAACGCTCGAAGAAGTAATATATAACAATTATCGTGTTTTCGAGCGTATGTTGAGGTTTTAGCTATTAGAGTTTAGATATTAGGGTTTAGATATTAGGGTTTATAGGGTTTAGATATTAGGGTTTAGAAATTTAGGGTTTAGGGTTTAGATTTAGGGTTTAGATTTTGGATTTAGCTTGAGTTTTTAACATGAACGGTTCAGAGTTTAGGGTTTAGGGTTTGGTGTTTTGGGTTTATGGAATAAACGCAAAACACCAAACCCTAAACCCTAAACCCTAAACTCTGAATCGGGCTAAATTTTACTTCACAAAACATGGAAAAAAAAACGTTCATATTCTTCACGAACAATATTATCTTGAATGTTATTTTTGCCGATCATTTTCCCGCCTAAATAATAACATTCATCACGAAGTGTCTTTTCTAAATGTTCATATTTTCGTGTGATCTTGATGCCGAAAAAAAAAATTCCAAAAAAACGAAAAAAAAAAATTTGCTTCCCCCGTTCTAACCATGTCTAACCACATTTACAATCATAAAATTAAAATCAATACATTAAATTAACTCAACTTATTAAGATATGTGTATAAGAACCATGTTTCATTACATTTACAACCATAAAATTAAAATCAATACATTAAATGAACTCAACTTATTAAGAGATGTATATACAAAAGGGATTAACCACTTATTGCGAAAGCAATTTATTAAGAGGTGGATATGAGATTTAGGATTTGGTACTTACACTCTCTTCAAACCAAAACTCGATTGCCAAAACATATCATAGGAATTATTTATGTCACTAGCCATTAATCCCGACACTCCAAAGCTTTAATGCAAGACAAGAAAAGCCCTAGATTTTGAAACCAAACCTGCATAAAATGACCAAAACTTAGTGTCGGTGTTTCAGTTGTAACAACGACCTTCGATTGTTACCACTACCAACAGCCGCCACCACCGCTACTGGTACCCACCCGGTTGTAGCAGCGACCCATTTTTTACCTTTTGTTTCACAACAACAAGATGTTAAATTTTTGGGTTTTATTTTAAAGGTTGTTTATTGTATGATGTTTGATTGTTAGATATTTGATTTGCTATGGTAATTAGAAATAATTCGTTGGAGGTGTTCTTGTTGAGTTTCATAAACATTGAGAAGAAAGAAAGAAAAGAAATTAGAAAAGGAAAAGGAAAGAAATACTAGATGACATTTTTACCCTCACATGTGTGGCACATGACATAATTTAACGGACGTTTTTAATGGTTATTACTGACAAGGGCCACCCACACGCGTTTTGAAATCCATATGGACTAACCATCTCGAAAAAAATAATCTAAGAACCAACAAATTCATTCATGTGAAACACAGGGACCAACCGCACAAATGCACAATATCTTATTATTATTATTATTATTATTATTATTATTATTATTATTATGTAATTCGTTGGAAATAATATGGATGGTGAATGAGATATCTGGGTTGTACTTGGTGGTTTGTACTAGGTATGTTAGACCCATGACCCATTAGGAGTAGTGGGCTTTTAGTCGACTGTTTTTAGGTATGAGTTGGGTTGGATGTTAAATGGATATAATGTGACCCATAACCCATCATGTATGATATTTTTGTTCACTTTAGTTTTCAGCAAGTTGATCGAAAGACTCTCATAGAAGGTAAAACCTCGAGTAATCAAGCCCCCGGAACGCGAAATTTGATACCGGTAAATTGTGCATTATACCCTCTAGTCACACTCCTTTTGAACAATTTGGTATAGCCAGGAATTGAACCTGAGCGATGTGCTTCATTGGTCAACTCGGTGGCCACTCTGGCAAGCCTGCGTGGTTTGATCAAAGTTATTTATTAGAGTTGATAACCTTGTGTTGTAGTTCATGTGGCAGTATGGAGTTCAACTCTCGTGGGGTGCAGCATTGCACATAAGGTTGCCACTTAACCCTTGAATTCCACGAAAGGGAGTTTTTCGCACATCACGTTGCAGGGGCAGTGGGGAAGAGGGGTTTTACCGCCAATGCTCTCGGATTGGGTCGGGTTTACTCCTGATCAGCAGTTGGAGGCGGGTTATGAAACTGCGGGAGAAAAATGTGTGGGTGGTTTAGTCCACTTAATGATCCCGAACTGCTATTAAAAAAAAAAGTGATTCATTGAGTTTACTAGTTGAATTACTATCTGTAGTTAGAAAGAAGCAGTCGTGCTTAAAGTAAAAGTCACTAACCATTTTGGTTACAACTTACGGAGTACAAGGTTAATATATGCAGTCGAGTCTCTAGATAGTTAATGGGCATACTTCTGGGTATAGCATTGGGCTTGGGCCATGCTTTTTAAAAAAAATCCAGCAAGCCCATCGTAGCTGCTAGGTTTAACGACTTTTAAAAAACCCCAGCCGTTCACCTAACAACATTCATTCCTACATAAACCCAGTCTCCAATTAAACTCTAGCAACATCTGAAATTAGGGTTTCGATCTGTGTTTTTTCGATTATTACAACTTCAATTTAAACATACTTTTGAATATAATTGTTAGGCTTCGCTATCTGGTCGGCGTGAATTGATTCAGTTTCTGTCCGACTCGTTCCCTTGAAGCAATATCAAGCGTGCTGTTCTTAATTTTATTAAATCGCATTCGATTTTTGTTTGAGATTAGTAATTAGCACAGCTACAATTTCTATCACTATTTTTTATTGATAGTTACACGTATTAAATTATTGTGTTAATATACTTTATATTTTGGAGAATTCTATGAATAGCGATGATGAACAAATTTATACATTACAGACCTGTAATGATTTTGCGAGCATGATCGCATACTTATGAACATCTAAGGGGCTGAGCCTTTTAAGTTTCTCCATCAAAATTAATTGTTTTGTAGTTTGCAAAATTTTAATTTTTCTGTCTCTACTATCCTCATCCTTATCTTAATGATGAGATGATTAAACATAATTGGTGCATGTCCTTCATAAATGTTCCTTTATTGTAAGCAATTTTTTTTTATTTTTTTTTTGCCAAAAACTGAAACGTTATAAAAAACTGAAACTTTATACAAACACGAGGACTTGAAAAAAAAATGAAGCCTCGAGGCCTAAAAACCCAAAAGCTAATAAACACTCATCAACACAAAATGAAATCACAAAACGATCACATAAATTAAAATCACAACAAACTCTATCCAACCAAAAGACGAAGAAGTGAAACTGATACCTCACGAGCCATCGACCTTAGCCTTTCGAACCACCACCCCTTTACCTTTCTTTGCCCGAGACCTCTTACACTCTTTCTGCGTCGGAAGCATCTTCGAACCAATCAATTTGCCCTCCACTCTAACCAAACCTTCAAGACCCTCAAACACCTCCTAAAAAAAATTTAAGCTTTACCCGATGAGCTACCCTTTCCTAAACCCAGTTCCAACATAGACCTAAGTCAAGGCCCAACAGCCCTGTCACAAATCAAATCAGCGTAACCACCCGCCTTCAACCCATCTACTCTATGATCCAACTCGACCCAAACGACGCCGTCATTAACCAACTCATCAGCGACATTCTGACCACCCTAAACCATCTACAAATCAACCATTTGATCCGACCCAACACCCTTTTACCCTGCTCGGGTCCCACCGACCCGTCACATGGACTTGAAACCCGTGCTCGTTTACACTTACGAAAACCATGAAAATCAAGAGCAGTTTGTATCTTATCTAAAGAGAAAGAAACCGAAGGTAACCTAACATAACTCAAACCATCTTTAACCGAGAAGTTGTCGTTACTACTCGTCTTCGAACCCGCTATCACCGGAGACGCAATACCAAACTCAAACACTCCATTGCACACACCTCCACCATTTTGATCAAAGCTAACATTACCATCCAAAACAGTTAAGGACACACTTTCAAAACCGGTTCATTAGAAACCTGCACAAAGTTACCTGAAAAAGATATCGCCTGAATTCTCTCACAACCTACACGTATGATATCTCGTTAACCCAAATATGCCCTTTGGTAATAGAATCGAAAATCATCGTCACTATAATAAGTTCATGGATATGTTTAACACCAGAAGTTTCTACAAAGACAAACGCAGACCCTTAAACCACCAGACGAAGGTTGAGTCACCTTCACCATCGTACTCACCCTGCCCACAATAGTCCTATTGTATAAACAACTACTTAATATTACAATTACTAAAATAAATGGTGGAGGTTATAAAATCAATATTGAGTTTACTCTTTATATTATTACAAAGTGATTGATATTTTACTTTTAGATTATTATTTTAATTCATGTTTTTAAACTAAAAGTCTATAAATTTTACAAAATGTATAATGTAATTTTATATTAGAGTTAAATATATATACCATTAGTCCCCGTGGTTTATCTAAAATCATACTGGTAATCCCTAACTTTTTAAAGTTATATCAATAGTCCCCGTGGTTTTTAAAACGCATAGTGCTTGTCCCTACAACTAACTTTCGTTAAAATATTCCGTTAAAGTATAATAAGAAGGGTATCATTGACTTTTCACTCCTTTTTCTTCTTCTTCTACTACAACATACCCTACTTTTTCTCTACGTTATTTCAAAAATTAAAATATACTAAACCATGAATCAGTATGTCACGCCGTTGATGAAGTATTAAATTAAATATAAATTTGACATTTCAACGAGCTAAATCTAAAACCTATACATCATTTATCTTCTTCTGTTAAATATGTAATCACACATCATATCTATTCGGTATTCATAACCCAAAAAACTCTAATAATTCATCAAAATTGCTAGTAGACTGTTCAAATTGCAAAAGACATCCTACCACTGGAAGGTAAATCAATCCACTGTTCTCTATGTCAATCCTAACTCAAATCGCCAACTTAACTCAACCGCCGCCGCCGTCCGGTTATTCTATATTTCTCGGTTTGGAAGAGTCATCATCATTTGCTTTTTCTTAAAAACAAGATCGATTTCTTACTCTTTAACCGATACAAATTCCTCAATTTATATAAGCCACTTGACTACCAGATCCGCTGGTGTTGATCACAAATTGACCACCGACCTTCGGCCATTAAAAAAAGCTGCAAACGCCGTCGTCGTCTTCCACCAAATCCAGATGTAACGATCGATTTCCCAATTCCGGATCTGGTGTCGGAACTCTTAATGTTGTCTGATTCGCTTGCTTATCGGGCACACGAGAAATAGGGTATGTTTATTCCGAAAAATTGGACGAATTTAATTATTAAGTAAGAAAAAATAGAGTTGAGAAGAAGAATAATGATAAGTGTCTATTCAAAGATTACATAAATTAGAATGAGTGTGGTTACATAATTAATTTTCTATAAGATTTAGTTTGAGGGGTTTGTTTGATCAGATGTAAAAGGGCAGTGAATAGAATCGTTATGTGTATGATGTTTGTTTTTGGCATATATCATATTTTATATTTAGGTTTAAATTTTAGATTTAAGAAATAAGATTAGGGTTCATGTTGGTGTAAGCAAATGGAAAGGAGAAAAAGAAGAAAATAAAGGAGGCATAGGGAGGAAATGTAAGAAGACCAAATTACCCTTCTTATTTTATGGATTTAACGGAATATTTTAACGGAAACTAGTTTAGGGACCAACACTATGCGTTTTAGAAACCACAGGGACTATCGATATAATTTTAAAAAGATAAGGATTATCGGTATAATTTTTTTGTAAACCACAAGGATCAATGATATAATTAACTCTTTATATTATTAAAGTAATTGAAGCATAAACTTAATTATGATCAAGGTTGAAGAAATCATAAGTCGGCGAATTTTCGGCGGGACCATTTCTTGCAGTTCTCGGAGAACTCGTGGAGTTTTCGGCGGTTGACTTTCGTTGACTTTTGAGATTATTTTTATGATACCCGATATTTGACCGATTTTATGCCGAGAAACTCAGTTTATCGGTTGTTGACCGATTAAACCGGTCGTTGACCGATTTTTTAGCCGATTCCAAATGGAGAACTCGGCAGCAACTCCAAAACGATTTTTTGACGAAAACTCGGTCGATTTTCCGATTTTGCAACCTTGACTAGGATGAAATATAACTAAAAACTTGTAATTAATTCGTAACTACGTCATAAGCACCAATATGACAATACATATATTGTTTTTGTGTAGTAACTATCGTAACAGCCTTTCACACAATTTCTTTCTTCATATCAGCACAAACACTGTTTACAAGTCTTCTAAAAATACCATCAAACTTTACCCATTTTTAATTAATATTTAAATGTGGAATATAAATTAAATATTACATTTTAATAAATGAATATAAAAATTACATTAATTAAAAATAAACATTACATTAAATATAAAATACTAGATAAATAAAAAGTACATAATAAGACAAAAATTAGTATTTTAATAAATAAAATTATTCGAGAGATGCCGTATCTTCGTCTTCGTCTTCCTCTTCGTTTTTTCTTAATACCTATATCATACTCTAACGGTATTTTTGAAGAACTTTTTTTCTCGTTTAGGCAACTATGATTTTATGGTTGTGTTGAGCACTTTGAACACGCGACTCATTTGTTTCATAATTGTCGATTGACGTTTTTCTTTTTGAGTTTTAATAAAATCATTGTGGGCTATCATCATGGTTGAACGAACCTTATCGGATGAGCAACGTGAAGAAGCGGCGTCTGACGAACCTTCACTTTTACGACTTTTTCTAATAGCTAGTCGACCGGGTGGACGACGGATTGGATCATCCTCGAATAATTCTTTTTGATTTGGGTTTGGATCAACCCTTAAAGGTTACTCGTCTCGCAAAATGACTCGTGGTTCCGGTGTGGTTGACGTCTTCAATATTACGCCTTCCGGCATAGTACACTTTAGATACTTACGAAGTACTTTCCATGCTTCATCGTGTGTAAAACTAACACCCGACGTGATCGATATTCTACACGTGAAGCTTCAATGACATACGAGTCATTAGCTCTACTTGGCCAATCTTTTTTGAATTATTTGTAAAGTGCAACAAAAAGTTTGACTTCTTTTGCCATTTGTCGGTTGTTTGATCGTTGTTTTTTTTTTTTTGCGATCAGCGGCACGATTATAGTTGACTACAACCGTATTCCAAAATGATTCGTGAGTTTGTGAGTTTCCGAAATGCGGATTTTTCGTAGCATAAAGTGATAAAAATGGATGTGAATGTATGTATATTTAAAGGGTAAAATAATTGATTTATTAAAAAAAGAAAAATGAAAATAAAATTTGAAATGGTAATATAACCGTTTAAAATTGCAACGGCTCCTACCATGATTCGTGAGAGTGCCGTTGCAGGCCCAACGGACGGACAAAGTGGCGATCTGATGCCAATGGTTGTCAGTGAGTGGCGACCGGTGGCGGTGGGTGGCGGATTCAGTCACAGGCTATAGTGAGTGGCCTAAGAAGTAAGTGACCTTGTGGCATAAGTGCTTTCGTTGTGGCCTTCTCACCATGCACAAAACGGAATGTAATTATTTAATATGTGTACTTTTGGGTTTAGTACATTCCTATGTTGTCATAATGCGTAAAGTTTAGTATTGAAACTATTCTTATGATATGTAGGGATTACGTAGTTGTTAATAAGTTTAGTTATGTGTGTCAGATGGTGAGTGGTTTAGGATCATTCACTATAATTTGTCGTTCGTTTTGGTCCTTTAGAGTTTGGATATGATGTTAAAATAGATTTATTTGTTTTTAAAAGTGATGCAATGATGAATAGAATTTCAAATGTAAGATGTTCTTTTAATGCAATACGGAGTATAATTTATCTAAGTGTAACTGTAAAATTATCAAATTTTAGATATAAACTAGTGTTCTGAGCCCTCGCTTCGCAGCGGGGGCTCGATTTTCAATGTATTTTATTGCGTTTAGTTTGTAAAATCATTTTGTGGTTAACGATGATGTCGTTGAAGCGCAACTCGAGTCGAACTAAAAGGTATAACCCGTGAAAGATTTAAATGTTATTTTAAATTAATAATATATGTGCATCTCAGCATTTCGCTATGGAATTGTCGAATTTTAAAAATTTAACGGAGATTAACGTGTATGAAAAGTACTCCAAATATTTAGCGCTTTTTAAAAAGTGTCCGTTTTGCGTGTAACTATGACATTGTGTTCCTAAAATTATTTTGAGTTTAACGATGGTGGCGGAAAAATTTAACTAGTTGCGAACGCGAAGATATGGCCCGTTGAATATTTGGGTGGAGTTTGTTTAAGATTTTTTATGAGAATGAGTATTTGACAATTTATCCCCCTATTTGGGGGGTAGGTTTGATTTTTTGGATAAAGTGTGGGAGTTTTGTTGTGCAATTTGTAAAAAAAAAAGTGAAAAGTCGAAAGTACCCCTAGGTAGGGATGGTTTACGTGCACAACACCTTATGGATTGCTTGAGTGGTGCTGCTGTGGCAGTCTCGGATGAGTTGGTTGGCTCTATTACTGGAGTCGTTAATCTCTTTCTAGCTGGAAGGTGCCCTATGGAATTAGGAGAGTATATTGCTAGTGCTCCCCTCACACCGCTTGTCAAGCCCGGCGGTGGTCTTCGTCCTATAGCTGTGGGTACTGTTTGGCGATGTCTTGTTTCGAAGGTTGGCGCTGCTATGGTTGGCCAGTCTTTGGGAAGTTACTTCGATGGTCTTCAGTTTGGTGTTGGTGTTTCTTCAGGTGGTGAGGCTATTCTTCATGCTGTGAATCGGCTGATTGAGGATTGTGACTCTGATGTTGGCCTCTCTATGTTATTAGTTGATTTTCAAAATGCCTTCAATCTAGTTGATCGTACGGTCATGTTACGTGAAGTTCGCCGCCTTTGTCCGAGCATTTCTCGGTGGGTTGAATTTTGCTACTCTAATCCAGCCAGATTGTATTATGGGAACCACACATTATGGTCTTCTCAGGGGGTGCAACAGGGTGATCCCCTTGGTCCGCTGCTTTTTGCTTTGGTCCTACAACCCTTGGTTTCTAAAATCAGAGATAATTTTGAGGTTTGTCTTCAGGCGTGGTATTTGGATGATGGTACTATTATTGGGGACACTTTGGTGGTGGGGAAGGTTTTGCATTTGATTATGGAGGATGGGCCTCGTTTTGGGCTGCATCTCAACGTTGAAAAAACAGAAATTTTCTGGCCTACGGAGGACCCTCGCAGCAGGCAAGTAGGTGTCTTTCCTCCTAATATTGCTCGGCCTTTAAATGGTGTTAAGTTGCTTGGGGCCCCCGCAAGTTCCGATCTTGGTTTTAGTAGTGAACTGGTGATGCAAAGGGTGACCAAGTCCATTGCGCTTATGGATAAGGTTGCTAAGCTTGATGATCCTCAGTGTGAGTTGTTGTTGCTTAGGGCATGTAAGGGAGTTTCTAAACTCTACTTTTCCTTGCGTACTTGTCCTCCTAGTATATTTGAGGCGGCTCAACGCGCTTTCAATGGAGCCCTTCGATCTTCCTTGGAGCGTATTGTTACTGCTTCAGGGTCTGGGTTTGGTGATTGGCAGTGGCGGCTTGCCACCTTGCCATTTGCATTTGGAGGGCTTGGTGTTTATTCTGCGGGAGATGTTCGTCATTATGCTTTTCTGGCTTCTCGATTACAGTCTGCTGGATTGCAGACCAAGCTCCTACGTCATGCGGGTATTGTTGGTCTCGGTCGTGCTTTTGAAGATGCATTGGGTCTGTTTAATGAAACGGTTGGGTTTGATATTTTAGGTAATTCGAGTGAGGTCGCTGCCCCAATACTCATGAAGAAATTGGCAGATGTTTATTTCACAAAGGTTACCGCTTCTGCAGAATCCACTTTTTCGTTATCTCCCCGACAATCGGCCTTATGGAAATCACAGCAGAGTGATCACACCTCTGCTTGGCTAAGGGCAGTCCCTATTTTGGGGTTGGGTCAGATGATGAACGCAAAGACTTACCGATGTGTGTTGTGCTACCGGTTAGGTGTTCCGTTGTTCTCTATCTCGACGGCATGCTCTGCCTGTTCAAGGGTTTTTACTGGGGATATTTTCGGGGATCACGCGGTATCTTGTGCTGGTATGGTGGGTATTAAGCATCGACATAATATTGTCCGGGATTCCCTTGTTGATGTTTGTTATCGATCTGGGATTTCAGCGAGAAAGGAGGTTGACATTGGGTTGTCTGGAGGGAACGATAGGGCCCTCAGACCTGCAGATGTGTTACTTTATTCCTGGGATTGTGGTCGCGATGTTTGTGTTGACTTGACAGGGTCTTCTCCTTTGACACAGTCTGGGCTTTCTGACTTTGTCCCTGGACGTGCTGTGATTAATGCAGCTCGTCGGAAGCGGGTCAAGTACGAATCTAGTTGTCTGGCGATTGGTTATGGTTTCATTCCTTTCTCATTTTCTTCCCTTGGGGAATTAGAGAAGGAGGCTGTTTCTTTGCTAAAACGGGTTCAGAAGAGTTCGATGGCGCAAGATATTGGTGCCGGTGCTGCTGCTCATATTTTTACTAGGATAAGTTTTGCTATTGCTAGAGGTGTGGGGGCCCAGATTGTCTCTAGGCTTCCCACTAATTTTTTGTAAGTTTTAAAACTTTTAAGTTTATAATAATAATAATAATAATAATAATAATAATTGATTTTCAAAATGCATTCAATCTATTTGATCGTACGGTCATGTTACGTGAAGTTCGCCGCCTTTGTCCGAGCATTTCTCGGTGGGTTGAATTTTGCTACTCTAATCCAGCCAGATTGTACTATGGGAACCACACCTTATGGTCTTCTCAGGGGGTGCAACAGGGTGATCCCCTTGGTCCGCTGCTTTTTGCTTTGGTCTTACAACCCTTGGTTTCTAAAATCAGAGATAATTTTGAGGTTTGTCTTCAGGCGTGGTATTTGGATGATGGCACTATTATTGGGGACACTTTGGTGGTGGGGAAGGTTTTGCATTTGATTATGGAGGATGGGCCTCATTTTGGACTACATCTCAACGTTGAAAAAACAGAAGTTTTCTGGCCTACGGAGGACCCTCGCAGCAGGCAAGTGGGTGTCTTTCCTCCTAATATTGCTCTACCTTTAAATGGTGTTAAGTTGCTTGGGGCCCCCGCTTGTTCCGATCCTGGTTTTAGTAGTGAAATGGTGATGCAAAGGGTGACCAAGTCCATTGCGCTTATGGATAAGGTTGCTAAGCTTGATGATCCTCAGTGTGAGTTGTTGTTGCTTAGGGCATGTACGGGAGTTTCTAAACTCTACTTTACCTTGCGTACTTGTCCTCCTAGTATATTTGAGGCGGCTCAATGCGCTTTCGATGAAGCTCTTCAATCTTCCTTTGAGCGTATTGTTACTGCTTCAGGGCCTGGGTTTGGTGATTGGCAGTGGCGGCTTGTCACCTTGCCATTTGCATTTGGAGGGCTTGGTGTTTATTCTGCGGGAGATGTTCGTCATTATGCTTTTCTGGCTTCTCGATTACAGTCTGCTGGGTTGCAGACTAAGCTCCTATGTCATGCGGGTATTGTTGGTCTTGGTCGTGCTTTTGAAGATGCATTGGGTATGTTTAATATAACGGTTGGGTTTGATATTTTAGGTAATCCGAGTGAGGTCGCTACCCCAAAACTCATGAAGAAATTGGCAGATGTTTATTTCATAAAGGTTACCGCTTCTGCAGAATCCACTTTTTCGTTATCTCCCCGACAATCGGCCTTATGGAAATCACAGCAGGGTGATCACACCTCTGCTTGGCTGAGGGCAGTCCCTATTTTGGGGTTGGGTCAGACGATGAACGCTAAGACTTACCGATGTGTGTTGTGCTACCGGTTGGGTGTTCCATTGTTCTCTATCTCGACGGCATGCTCTGCCTGTTCTAGGGTTTTTACTGGAGATATTTACGGGGATCACTGTAGTGACCAGAACTTTTCCATGTTTATATATATTAATTGAGATTGATATTTACATGATTAAATGTTTCCAACATGTTAAGCAATCAAACTTGTTAAGACTTGATTAATTGAAATATGTTTCATATAGACAATTGACCACCCAAGTTGACCGGTGATTCACGAACGTTAAAACTTGTAAAAACTATATGATGACATATATATGGATATATATATATATATATAGTTAACATGATACTATGATAAGTAAACATATCATTAAGTATATTAACAATGAACTACATATGTAAAAACAAGACTACTAACTTAATGATTTTTAAACAAGACATATATGTAACGATTATCGTTGTAAAGACATTTAATGTATATATATCATATTAAGAGATATTCATACATGATAATATCATGATAATATAATAATTTAAAATCTCATTTGATATTATAAACATTGGGTTAACAACATTTAACAAGATCGTTAACCTAAAGGTTTCAAAACAACACTTACATGTAACGACTAACGATGACTTAACGACTCAGTTAAAATGTATATACATGTAGTGTTTTAATATGTATTTATACACTTTTGAAAGACTTCAATACACTTATCAAAATACTTCTACTTAACAAAAATGCTTACAATTACATCCTCGTTCAGTTTCATCAACAATTCTACTCGTATGCACCCGTATTCGTACTCGTACAATACACAGCTTTTAGATGTATGTAATATTGGTATATACACTCCAATGATCAGCTCTTAGCAGCCTATGTGAGTCACCTAACACATGGGGGAACCATCATTTGGCAACTAGCATGAAATATCTCATAAAATTACAAAAATATGAGTAATCATTCATGACTTATTTACATGAAAACAAAATTACATATCCTTTATATCTAATCCATACACCAACGACCAAAAACACCTACAAACACTTTCATTCTTCAATTTTCTTCATCTAATTGATCTCTCTCAAGTTCTATCTTCAAGTTCTAAGTGTTCTTCATATATTCTACAAGTTCTAGTTACATAAAATCAAGAATACTTTCAAGTTTGCTAGCTCACTTCCAATCTTGTAAGGTGATCATCCAACCTCAAGAAATCTTTGTTTCTTACAGTAGGTTATCATTCTAATACAAGGTAATAATCATATTCAAACTTTGGTTCAATTTCTATAACTATAATAATCTTATTTCAAGTGATGATCTTACTTGAACTTGTTTTCGTGTCATGATTCTGCTTCAAGAACTTCGAGCCATCCAAGGATCCATTGAAGCTAGATCCATTTTTCTCTTTTCCAGTAGGTTTATCCAAGGAACTTAAGGTAGTAATGATGTTCATAACATCATTCGATTCATACATATAAAGCTATCTTATTCGAAGGTTTAAACTTGTAATCACTAGAACATAGTTTAGTTAATTCTAAACTTGTTCGCAAACAAAAGTTAATCCTTCTAACTTGACTTTTAGAATCAACTAAACACATGTTCTATATCTATATGATATGCTAACTTAATGATTTAAAACCTGAAAACACGAAAAACACCGTAAAACCGGATTTACGCCGTCGTAGTAACACCGCGGGCTGTTTTGGGTTAGTTAATTAAAAACTATGATAAACTTTGATTTAAAAGTTGTTATTCTGAGAAAATGATTTTTATTATGAACATGAAACTATATCCAAAAATTATGGTTAAACTCAAAGTGGAAGTATATGTTTTCTAAAATGGTCATCTAGACGTCGTTCTTTCGACTGAAATAACTACCTTTACAAAAACGACTTGTAACTTATTTTTCCGACTATAAACCTATACTTTTTCTGTTTAGATTCATAAAATAGAGTTCAATATGAAACCATAGCAATTTGATTCACTCAAAACGGATTTAAAATGAAGAAGTTATGGGTAAAACAAGATTGGATAATTTTTCTCATTTTAGCTACGTGAAAATTGGTAACAAATCTATTCCAACCATAACTTAATCAACTTGTATTGTATATTATGTAATCTTGAGATACCATAGACACGTATACAATGTTTTGACCTATCATGTCGACACATCTATATATATTTCGGAACAACCATAGACACTCTATATGTGAATATTGGAGTTAGCTATACAGGGTTGAGGTTGATTCCAAAATATATATAGTTTGAGTTGTGATCAATACTGAGATACGTATACACTGGGTCGTGGATTGATTCAAGATAATATTTATCGATTTATTTCTGTACATCTAACTGTGGACAACTAGTTGTAGGTTACTAACGAGGACAGCTGACTTAATAAACTTAAAACATCAAAATATATTAAAAGTGTTGTAAATATATTTTGAACATACTTTGATATATATGTATATATTGTTATAGGTTCGTGAATCAACCAGTGGCCAAGTCTTACTTCCCGACGAAGTAAAAATATGTGAAAGTGAGTTATTGTCCCACTTTTAAAATCTAATATTTTTGGGATGAGAATACATGCAGGTTTTATAAATGATTTACAAAATAGACACAAGTACGTGAAACTACATTCTATGGTTGAATTATCAAAATCGAATATGCCCTTTTTATTAAGTCTGGTAATCTAAGAATTAGGGAACAGACACCCTAATTGACGCGAACTCTAAAGATAGATCTATCGGGCCCAACAAGCCCCATCCAAAGTACCGGATGCTTTAGTACTTCAAAATTTATATCATGTCCGAAGGAGGATCCCGGAATGATGGGGATATTCTTATATATGCATCTTGTTAATGTCGGTTACCAGGTGTTCACCATATGAATGATTTTTATCTCTATGTATGGGATGTGTATTGAAATATGAAATCTTGTGGTCTATTATTATGATTTGATATATATAGGTTAAACCTATAACTCACCAACATTTTTGTTGACGTTTTAAGCATGTTTATTCTCAGGTGATTATTAAGAGCTTCCGCTGTCGCATACTTAAATAAGGACGAGATTTGGAGTCCATGCTTGTATGATATTGTGTAAAAACTGCATTCAAGAAACTTATTTTGTTGTAACATATTTGTATTGTAAACCATTATGTAATGGTCGTGTGTAAACAGGATATTTTAGATTATCATTATTTGATAATCTACGTAAAGCTTTTTAAAAACTTTATTTATGAAATAAAGGTTATGGTTTGTTTTAAAAATGAATGCAGTCTTTGAAAAACGTCTCATATAGAGGTCAAAACCTCGCAACGAAATCAATTAATATGGAACGTTTTAATCAATAAGAACGGGACATTTCAGTTGGTATCAGAGCATTGGTCTTAGAGAACCGGAATTTTGAATTAGTGTGTCTTATCGAGTTTGTTAGGATGCATTAGTGAGTCTGGACTTCGACCGTGTTTAATTGAAAAATGATTGCTTAACAAATTTTGTTGGAAACTATATATTTTTAACATTTGATATTATGTGATAGATGTCTACCTATAGAACAAGTCCCATTGACTCACCTAATAATAATGAAGAGTCAAATATAAATTGGAATGATTCGTGGACTGATTCACAAGCTCCCGAAGAGGAACCGGAAGAAGAGTCGGAACCGGAAGAAGAATCGGAACCGGAAGAAGAATCGGAACCGGATGAAGAAATAGAACCGGTGGGGGAAATAATAAAACGGTTAAGTAAAAGAAAATCCTCAACCAACCGACCAAGGTTAATTATGGTCAATGGTGTTTCCGCAAAGGAAGCAAAATATTGGGAGGATTACCAATTCTCCGATGAATTGGATTCCGACGAGAATTCCGATGATGTTATAGAAATTACCCCAACTGAATTTAAAAAGGCAAAAGAAAATAATAAGGGAAAGGGCATAAAAATAGAGAAATCTAATTCCAACCCCGATGAACTTTATATGTATCGTCAACCCCCGAAGTCCTTAAGTTGTAACAATGACCCGGGAACCTCTAAACCACCAGGTTTTTCTAAACCAATGTGGAAAACGACGGCTCGTATTAGGGGAACATCATATATCCCTAGAAACTTGGCAAAACGAACCAAAACCGAAGAAGAAGAAACAAGCGAGTCGGAATAAGATAGTTGTATTCGTGTGGTGTAATATATGTAATATAGTGTGCTTATGCTTTATGATATATGTAAAAATTGCTTGTATTAATAAGTATTTTTTTTATAAATCTAACTCTTGTCTATTTTACAGTATAAAAACACAAAATGGATAGACAACCCAATATTTTAAGAGACCTACCCGGAGACATGATTGATGAAATCTTGTCTAGAGTCGGTCAGAATTCTTCGACACAACTATTTAAGGCGAGATCAGTTTGTAAGACATTCGAAGAACGTTCCAAGAATGCCTTGGTTTATAAAAGGCTTTCGTTCGAAAGATGGGGGATATCACATTGGGAAATCCATAAGTTACGATGTGTTTACTTTGACGCATATATTGCGGGGAACCCAAATGCTATTTTACGCAATGGGTTAAGAAATTATTTTGACTCAATATATCCGAATATTGGACTTCGTGATTTAGAAAAAGCAGCTAACATGCAACATAAAGAAGCATGTTATGCTTACGGATTAGTAATGTTCGCTTTTCACCAAAGTGAGAACAAGAACATCGGGCTACAACTATTAAACAAAACGTTTCCACAAGTGACGGAGTCGGTAATTGGGGTAAGAAATGAGGTTTTTAGATTGTTACGGGACTGTTGGACATTACGTAACCCTCGTCCCTTTGACGACGTTACAACACGCTGTCTTATCAACGGCCATAACGGTTATGTTCCACAAGACCAAGGATGGGAAGTAATCCTAGTAAAACCAGAATGCATGACTTGTTTCTGGACGTATGAATTACGTGTCTTTATTGCCTTTGCTGAACGACTTGTGTACTAGCTAGAATTATCTTCACAACCATCTTGTATCAAATTTATTGTGTGCTATATTTCATGCTATATGTAAAATAAGCGGTATTGTAAGTTTGTAAAATATTGTGTAAAAGTTTGAACACGAAATATTATTATAATCAGTTTTTCATATAGAATTGTAGTAGTTGAATTGTATATTAGCTACTAAGTATGAACTTAACAGGTAGGTACTACCCGAATTTAAACTTATAAAACGCTAATATGAAGAAAAAGCTTTTATAAATGAGTTCATATTATGCTACGAAATACTATTAACTACTCTTAATATTCTGTATGATTAACTTGTTCCATTTGACTATTTTGAAGGAAATGGCACCGACTACTCGACACACCGTGAATATGAATGAAGAGGAATTCCGTACTTTTCTAGCTTCAAACATAGCCGCAGTATAGGCTGCGCTACATACCAACAATAACCTTGGATCTAGCAGTACAGGAAATCATGTAGGATGCACCTACAAAGAATTCACTGCCTGCAAACCTTTGGAATTTGATGGAACCGAAGGACCGATCGGATTGAAACGGTGGACCGAGAAGGTCGAATCGGTGTTTGCCATAAGTAAGTGTACTGAAGAGGACAAAGTGAAGTACGCTACGCATACCTTCACAGGTTCTGTGTTAACATGGTGGAATACCTATTTAGAGCAAGTGGGACAAGACGATGTGTACGCACTACCGTGGTCAGCATTCAAGCACTTGATGAACGAGAAGTACCGTCCCAGAACCGAGGTCAATAAGCTCAAGACAGAACTTAGAGGGTTACGAATCCAAGGATTTGATATTACCACGTACGAAAGACGATTAACAGAATTGTGCCTATTGTGTCCGGGAGCATTCGAAGATGAGGAAGAGAATATCGACGCGTTTGTGAAAGGATTACCGGAAAGAATCCAAGAAGATATAAGTTCACACGAGCCCGCCTCCATACAACAGGCATGTAGAATGGCTCACAAACTAGTGAACCAGATTGAAGAAAGAATTAAAGAACAGACTGCTGAAGAGGCTAATGTGAAGCAAGTCAAAAGAAAGTGGGAGGAAAACGGTGATAAGAATCACCAATACAACAACAACAGCAATTACAACAATAATCGCAACAATTATCCCAACAATCGCAACATCAATCGCAACTACAACAAACGGACCAACAACAACAACAACAACAACAACAACAACAGCAACTACAACAATCATCCCAACAACAATAATAACCGCAACAACAACAACAACAACAATCAGAAGCAGCTATGCCAAAGGTGTGAAAAGTATCACTCGGAGTTCTGCACCAAATTTTGCAACAAGTGTAAAAGAAATGGTCATAGCGCGGCGAAGTGTGAGGTCTACAGACCAGGAGTTAATAGAACGAAAGGAACAAATGGTGTCGGAATGAGTAATGGCGGAGCAAGTAGTGTCGGAGCAAGTTATGCCAATGTAGTTTGTTATAAATGTGAAAAACCGGGCCACATTATTAGAAATTGCCCGAACCAGGAGAACACGAATGGACAAGGCCGCGGAAGAGTTTTCAATATTAATGCAGCAGAGGCACAGGAAGACCCGGAGCTTGTTACGGGTACGTTTCTTATTGACAATAAATCTGCTTACGTTTTATTTGATTCGGGTGCGGATAGAAGCTATATGAGTAGAGATTTTTGTGCTAAATTAAGTTGTCCATTGACACCTTTGGATAGTAAATTTTTACTCGAATTAGCGAATGGTAAATTAATTTCAGCAGATAATATATGTCGGAATCGAGAAATTAAACTGGTTAGCGAAACATTTAAGATTGATTTGATACCAGTAGAGTTAGGGAGTTTTGATGTGATAATCGGTATGGACTGGTTGAAAGAAGTGAAAGCAGAGATCGTTTGTTACAAAAATGCAATTCGCATTATACGAGAAAAAGGAAAACCCTTAGTGGTGTACGGAGAAAAGGGCAACACGAAGCTACATCTTATTAGTAATTTGAAGGCACAAAAACTAATAAGAAAAGGTTGCTATGCTGTTCTAGCACACGTCGAGAAAGTACAAACTGAAGAAAAGAGCATCAATGATGTTCCCATTGCAAAAGAATTTCCCGATGTATTTCCGAAAGAATTACCGGGATTACCCCCACATCGATCCGTTAAATTTCAAATAGATCTTGTACCAAGAGCTGCACCAATAGCTCGTGCTCCTTACAGACTCGCACCCAGCGAGATGAAAGAACTGCAAAGCCAATTACAAGAACTATTAGAGCGTGGTTTCATTCGACCAAGCACATCACCGTGGGGAGCTCCTGTTTTGTTTGTCAAGAAGAAAGATGGTACATTCAGGTTGTGTATCGACTACCGAGAGTTGAACAAACTTACCATCAAGAACCGCTACCCACTATCGAGAATCGAAGACTTATTTGATCAACTACAAGGCTCGTCTGTTTATTCAAAGATTGACTTACGTTCCGGGTATCATCAAATGCGGGTGAAAGAAGATGATATTCCAAAGACTGCTTTCAGAACACGTTACGGTCATTACGAGTTTATGGTCATGCCGTTTGGTTTAACTAATGCACCAGCTGTGTTCATGGACCTTATGAACCGAGTGTGTGGACCATACCTTGACAAGTTTGTCATTGTTTTCATTGATGACATACTTATTTACTCAAAGAATGACCAAGAACACGGTGAACATTTGAGAAAGGTGTTAGAAGTATTGAGGAAGGAAGAATTGTACGCTAAGTTTTCAAAGTGTGCATTTTGGTTGGAAGAAGTTCAATTCCTCGGTCACATAGTGAACAAAGAAGGTATTAAGGTGGATCCGGCAAAGATAGAAACTGTTGAAAAGTGGGAAACCCCGAAAATTTCAAAACACATACGCCAGTTTTTAGGACTAGCTGGTTACTACAGAAGGTTCATCCAAGACTTTTCCAGAATAGCAAAACCCTTGACTGCATTAACGCATAAAGGGAAGAAATTTGAATGGAATGATGAACAAGAGAAAGCGTTTCAGTTATTAAAGAAAAAGCTAACTACGGCACCTATATTGTCATTGCCTGAAGGGAATGATGATTTTGTGATTTATTGTGACGCATCAAAGCAAGGTCTCGGTTGTGTATTAATGCAACGAACGAAGGTGATTGCTTATGCGTCTAGACAATTGAAGATTCACGAACAAAATTATACGACGCATGATTTGGAATTAGGCGCGGTTGTTTTTGCATTAAAGACTTGGAGGCACTACTTATATGGGGTCAAAAGTATTATATATACCGACCACAAAAGTCTTCAACACATATTTAATCAGAAACAACTGAATATGAGGCAGCGTAGGTGGATTGAATCATTGAATGATTACGACTTTGAGATTCGTTACCACCCGGGGAAGGCAAATGTGGTAGCTGATGCCTTGAGCAGGAAGGACAGAGAACCCATTCGAGTAAAATCTATGAATATAATGATTCATAATAACCTTACTACTCAAATAAAGGAGGCGCAACAAGGAGTTTTAAAAAAGGGAAATTTAAAGGATGAAATACCCAAAGGATCGGAGAAGCATCTTAATATTCGGGAAGACGGAACCCGGTATATGGCTGAAAGGATTTGGGTACCAAAATTTGGAGATATGAGAGAAATGGTACTTAGAGAAGCTCATAAAACCAGATACTCAATACATCCTGGAACGGGGAAGATGTACAAGGATCTCAAGAAACATTTTTGGTGGCCGGGTATGAAAGCCGATGTTGCTAAATACGTAGGAGAATGTTTAACGTGTTCTAAGGTCAAAGCTGAGCATCAGAAACCATCAGGTCTACTTCAACAACCCGAAATCCCGAAATGGAAATGGGAAAACATTACCATGGATTTCATCACTAAATTGCCAAGGACTGCAAGTGGTTTTGATACTATTTGGGTAATAGTTGATCGTCTCACCAAATCAGCACACTTCCTGCCAATAAGAGAAGATGACAAGATGGAGAAGTTAGCACGACTGTATTTGAAGGAAGTCGTCTCCAGACATGGAATACCAATCTCTATTATCTCTGATAGGGATGGCAGATTTATTTCAAGATTCTGGCAAACATTACAGCAAGCATTAGGAACTCGTCTAGACATGAGTACTGCCTATCATCCACAAACTGATGGGCAGAGCGAAAGGACGATACAAACGCTTGAAGACATGCTACGAGCATGTGTTATTGATTTCGGAAACAGTTGGGATCGACATCTACCGTTAGCAGAATTTTCCTACAACAACAGCTACCATTCAAGCATTGAGATGGCGCCGTTTGAAGCACTTTATGGTAGAAAGTGCAGGTCTCCGATTTGTTGGAGTGAAGTGGGGGATAGACAGATTACGGGTCCGGAGATTATACAAGAAACTACCGAGAAGATCATCCAAATTCAACAACGGTTGAAAACCGCCCAAAGTCGACAAAAGAGCTACGCTGACATTAAAAGAAAAGATATAGAATTTGAAATTGGAGAGATGGTCATGCTTAAAGTTGCACCTTGGAAAGGCGTTGTTCGATTTGGTAAACGAGGGAAATTAAATCCAAGGTATATTGGACCATTCAAGATTATTGATCGTGTCGGACCAGTAGCTTACCGACTTGAGTTACCTCAACAACTCGCGACTGTACATAACACTTTCCACGTCTCGAATTTGAAGAAATATTTTGCTAAAGAAGATCTCACTATTCCGTTAGATGAAATCCAAATCAACGAAAAACTTCAATTCATCGAAGAACCCGTCGAAATAATGGATCGTGAAGTTAAAAGGCTTAAGCAAAACAAGATACCAATTGTTAAGGTTCGATGGAATGCTCGTAGAGGACCCGAGTTCACCTGGGAGCGTGAAGATCAGATGAATAAAAAATACCCGCATCTATTTCCAGAAGATTCGTCAACACCTTCAACAGCTTAAAATTTCGGGACGAAATTTATTTAACGGGTAGGTACTGTAGTGACCCGAACTTTTCCATGTTTATATATATTAATTGAGATTGATATTTACATGATTAAATGTTTCCAACATGTTAAGCAATCAAACTTGTTAAGACTTGATTAATTGAAATATGTTTCATATAGACAATTGACCACCCAAGTTGACCGGTGATTCACGAACGTTAAAACTTGTAAAAACTATATGATGACATATATATGGATATATATATAGTTAACATGATACTATGATAAGTAAACATATCATTAAGTATATTAACAATGAACTACATATGTAAAAACAAGACTACTAACTTAATGATTTTTAAACAAGACATATATGTAACGATTATCGTTGTAAAGACATTTAATGTATATATATCATATTAAGAGATATTCATACATGAAAATATCATGATAATATAATAATTTAAAATCTCATTTGATATTATAAACATTGGGTTAACAATATTTAACAAGATCGTTAACCTAAAGGTTTCAAAACAACACTTACATGTAACGACTAACGATGACTTAACGACTCAGTTAAAATGTATATACATGTAGTGTTTTAATATGTATTTATACACTTTTGAAAGACTTCAATACACTTATCAAAATACTTCTACTTAACAAAAATGCTTACAATTACATCCTCGTTCAGTTTCATCAACAATTCTACTCGTATGCACCCGTATTCGTACTCGTACAATACACAGCTTTTAGATGTATGTACTATTAGTATATACACTCCAATGATCAGCTCTTAGCAGCTCATGTGAGTCACCTAACACATGTGGAAACCATCATTTGGCAACTAGCATGAAATATCTCATAAAATTACAAAAATATGAGTAATCATTCATGACTTATTTACATGAAAACAAAATTACATATCCTTTATATCTAATCCATACACCAACGACCAAAAACACCTACAAACACTTTCATTCTTCAATTTTCTTCATCTAATTGATCTCTCTCAAGTTCTATCTTCAAATTCTAAGTGTTCTTCATATATTCTACAAGTTCTAGTTACATAAAATCAAGAATACTTTCAAGTTTGCTAGCTCACTTCCAATCTTGTAAGGTGATCATCCAACCTCAAGAAATCTTTGTTTCTTACAGTAGGTTATCATTCTAATACAAGGTAATAATCATATTCAAACTTTGGTTCAATTTCTATAACTATAACAATCTTATTTCAAGTGATGATCTTACTTGAACTTGTTTTCGTGTCATGATTCTGCTTCAAGAACTTCGAGCCATCCAAGGATCCGTTGAAGCTAGATCCATTTTTCTCTTTTCCAGTAGGTTTATCCAAGGAACTTAAGGTAGTAATGATGTTCATAACATCATTCGATTCATACATACAAAGCTATCTTATTCGAAGGTTTAAACTTGTAATCACTAGAACATAGTTTAGTTAATTCTAAACTTGTTCGCAAACAAAAGTTAATCCTTCTAACTTGACTTTTAAAATCAACTAAACACATGTTCTATATCTATATGATATGCTAACTTAATGATTTAAAACCTGAAAACACGAAAAACACCGTAAAACCGGATTTACGCCGTCGTAGTAACACCGCGGGCTGTTTTGGGTTAGTTAATTAAAAACTATGATAAACTTTGATTTAAAAGTTGTTATTCTTAGAAAATGATTTTTATTATGAACATGAAACTATATCCAAAAATTATGGTTAAACTCAAAGTGGAAGTATGTTTTCTAAAATGGTCATCTAGACGTCGTTCTTTCGACTGAAATGACTACCTTTACAAAAACGACTTGTAACTTATTTTTCCGACTATAAACCTATACTTTTTCTGTTTAGATTCATAAAATAGAGTTCAATATGAAACCATAGCAATTTGATTCACTCAAAACGGATTTAAAATGAAGAAGTTATGGGTAAAACAAGATTGGATAATTTTTCTCATTTTAGCTACGTGAAAATTGGTAACAAATCTATTCCAACCATAACTTAATCAACTTGTATTGTATATTATGTAATCTTGAGATACCATAGACACGTATACAATGTTTTGACCTATCATGTCGACACATCTATATATATTTCGGAACAACCATAGACACTCTATATGTGAATGTTGGAGTTAGCTATACAGGGTTGAGGTTGATTCCAAAATATATATAGTTTGAGTTGTGATCAATACTGAGATACGTATACACTGGGTCGTGGATTGATTCAAGATAATATTTATCGATTTATTTCTGTACATCTAACTGTGGACAACTAGTTGTAGGTTACTAACGAGGACAGCTGACTTAATAAACTTAAAACATCAAAATATATTAAAAGTGTTGTAAATATATTTTGAACATACTTTGATATATATGTATATATTGTTATAGGTTCGTGAATCAACCAGTGGCCAAGTCTTACTTCCCGACGAAGTAAAAATATGTGAAAGTGAGTTATAGTCCCACTTTTAAAATCTAATATTTTTGGGATGAGAATACATGCAGGTTTTATAAATGATTTACAAAATAGACACAAGTACGTGAAACTACATTCTATGGTTGAATTATCGAAATCGAATATGCCCTTTTTATTAAGTCTAGTAATCTAAGAATTAGGGAACAGACACCCTAATTGACGCGAACTCTAAAGATAGATCTATCGGGCCCAACAAGCCCCATCCAAAGTACCGGATGCTTTAGTACTTCGAAATTTATATCATGTCCGAAGGAGGATCCCGGAATGATGGGGATATTCTTATATATGCATCTTGTTAATGTCGGTTACCAGGTGTTCACCATATGAATGATTTTTATCTCTATGTATGGGATGTGTATTGAAATATGAAATCTTGTGGTCTATTATTATGATTTGATATATATAGGTTAAACCTATAACTCACCAACATTTTTGTTGACGTTTTAAGCATGTTTATTCTCAGGTGATTATTAAGAGCTTCCGCTGTCGCATACTTAAATAAGGACGAGATTTAGAGTCCATGCTTGTATGATATTGTGTAAAAACTGCATTCAAGAAACTTATTTTGTTGTAACATATTTGTATTGTAAACCATTATGTAATGGTCGTGTGTAAACAGGATATTTTAGATTATCATTATTTGATAATCTACGTAAAGCTTTTTAAAACCTTTATCTATGAAATAAAGGTTATGGTTTGTTTTAAAAATGAATGCAGTCTTTGAAAAACGTCTCATATAGAGGTCAAAACCTCGCAACGAAATCAATTAATATGGAACGTTTTAATCAATAAGAACGGGACATTTCAATCACGCGGTGTCTTGTGCTGGTATTGTGGGTATTAAGCATCGACATAATGTTGTTCGGGATTCCCTTGTTGATGTTTGTTATCGAGCTGGGATTTCAGCGAGAAAGGAGGTTGACATTGGGTTGTCTGGAGGGAACGATAGGGCCCTCAGACCTGCAGATGTGTTACTTTATTCCTGGAATTGTGGTCGCGATGTTTGTGTTGACTTGACAGGGTCTTCTCCTTTGACACAGTCAGGGCTTTCTGACTTTGTCCCTGGACGTGCTGTGGTTGATGCGGCTCGTCGGAAGCGGGTCAAGTACGAATCTAGCTGTCAGGCGATTGGTTATGGTTTCATTCCTTTCTCATTTTCTTCCCTTGGGGAATTAGAGAAGGAGGCTGTTTCTTTGCTAAAGCAGGTTCAGAAGAGTTCGATGGCGCAAGATATTGGTGCCGGTGCTGCTGCTCATATTTTTGCTAGGATAGGTTTTGCTATTGCTAGAGGTGTGGGGGCACAGATTGTCTCTAGGCTTCCCACTAATTTTTTGTAAGTTTTAAAACTTTTAAGTTATAATAATAATAATAATAATAATAATAATAATAATAATAATAATAATAATAATAATAATAATAATAATAATAATAATAATAATAATAATAATAATAACGTTATTTAATTGAACCAAACGACGTTGGTTTTTTTAAAATAAATAAACTCGGATGTTCCCTCAATTAAATAATTATCATCCTTGGTGAGTCTAGCTTGTGTCAAATCGGGTTCTTTGACCCTATTAAATTTTATCTGTATAGTAAAGTATATATTAAATTTGTGACACTTTTAGGCCACTTGCAATGGTTATAAAGTTTAACATAACTTTTCTCCGATACATCAGCACAAATACTTTAATATTCCTTTCACAATTCTTTCACTAAACCCTCACAATCATACACTCCATCTCAAACTTTAACCAATTTTAAATTATTAAATAAAACAAATAATATTTTATTAAATAAAATAAAAACATTACATTATTAAAAATAAAAACATTACATAATTAAAAATAAAAGATATTACATAATTAAATAAAAAAGTCACATAATTAAATAAAAAAACCAAACTTAATATTATAAAAATGAAACTACTATATAGGTGTCGGGTCGTCGTCTTCGTCTTCGTTTTCTTTGTCTTCGTCGGATAACAAGATCATCTTCATTTTTTGTCGAACCTTTTGAAGAATTTTTTGGTCTTCCTTTGGCATGTTCGGGTTGATGGTTGTGTTGAAAATTCGAAAGGCGTGATTCATTACTTTCATTAAAGACGACTCACGTTTTTTTTTTTTTTTTTTTTGAGTTAAAGCAATTTCTTGTTGGGCGAGCATGATTTGAGAACGAACTTCTTCGGATCAACAAGATGAGGCAGGGTCGGACGATCCCGAATTCTTTCGGTTTTTTTACCAGCTAGTCGACCAGTTGGACTCCATATTGAGTCGTCCCCAAATAAAGAAGCGTGATCGGGGTTTTGATTCAACCCTTAAAGGTTCATCGTCCACCAAAGTCCACGAATATTTTTTGTTGGATACTAACCATGAACAGGTTCAAAAGTATGCACCGGAAGTGAAGGAGAAAGATGAGGTAAGGAAATCTTGCGAATAGGGTATGACGAGTGAAATCATGGAATCTCAAATAATAACTAACGCATAAATTTTGATGAGTCAACAAGAGTCGATACAAAATCTTGAGACGGAGTTGAAAAATCTGAGTCAAGTTCTTGAAACTAAGTTGAGTTCGTCTATTAGTACCACTTGTTTATTACCGACGAAAGAAACTATGATGGCAGTGTCCACATTTATTGAGAAAGATGATAAGATGAAACATTTGGTAACTTCGAAGATGATTGAGCCTTACCGACCACCATCCATGAGAAAATCAATTGAGCATGTATCTAGTGGTAACAAAATGGAGAATATGTGTGTTGGGAATGTGTCTGATGATACACTTGAAGAATCTAAAGAGTCCGATGGGAAGGTAGTCAAAGTAATGGGGGGAACCGTAGAAATACTGGTTGAAAAGTTTGGAGGTCACTAGATAAAATTGAATAAGAATGTGAAGGTGAATTCTCAAGTTGAGTATGAGGTGTCTTCTAATTTAGAGGATCTTGAAGGGCCTAAGTGTGGTGGAAATAATGTAAACCTGGCACATAGTTCTGTGAGGCATGATAGTGAGTGTAAGGAATATGTGGAGGACCTGGTGATTGATCGTTCTATGAGGAAATTACATAGAAGGGTCCATGACGCTGGGAGTAGAGGAGACGAAAATTTGAGTAACCGTCTTGTGTGTAACTTGTCTCCTAAAGAAAGAGATAAATTATTTGAGTTAATGCAAGTCGCCAAGGAAGATGATGCATGGTTGGAGTCTAAGTTGAAAAAAGTTAGAGTTAATGAAGATTCTCACAAAGCGAGAGAAGGAGGAATCTTCTACAGTCCCGGAATTAGCTGAAGTAGAGAACGAGTCGCGTGCACGACTCGGAAATAAAAACTGCACGAACTATGTGTAGAGTTTGTAAGTCTCTTTTATTTCATTTTTACTTTATTTCTATTTTATTTATTTAGTTATATGAACTTTGTGGGTATGTTCACTGCAAGCCCTCACGAGAAAAAACTCGTTCACCTGAGGGAATCGGGTGGTTTAAAGGCTTCTTGCACACGCTAAGTGCAAGCGGGATCCCTACGAAAGTGGGCTCGTTAGATTTTATGTTTTCTTTTGTTTTTGTTTTGTAAGAATAAAGTTGGATGGACGGAAACATGTTATGTGATGAAATAGGGAGTGAGTGTGCTTGTTACGGTTGTTATGGAAGTTGATTTTATCCCTAGGTAATATTGTTCTTTTTCTTCTTCTCCTTGTTCAAATTCCTCATTTGTACTTAAAAATTATTTAAACATGCATACGAGGACGTAGCATGATTTAAGAGTGTGTGTGTGGGGGGGGGGGGGGGAGGGGGGAAGAAATTTGCACATTTGGCTTAACTTGAAAATGTTAGTTGTTCAAATGTTTTATGGAGTAAATGGTTTTTAATTGCCTAGGTGGTCAAATTTTTAATTTTAAGGCTATAATTGAGATGTTGACCCATGAGAGTACCCATAATGATTAAGAATTACCTTGGAATTTTAGGACTTGGTCGGTGAGGAATGATAGTGTTCGACAATTTATCAAATGCATTTGACCTTATTGACCTCGACCGATAGACTTTAAGAATATGAATGCTCATGGAAGAAAGAAAGAAAAAATGATGAAATAAGATTCCATGGTTGTACTCTAGGGAACATGAATGATAAAGAAACACTTTAGGATTTTCTTTTTAAACCATTTTTTTATTTTACACCATTTTTAAGCCAGTCCACCCAAATCGTTAGTACACGATTGTGTACTATAATCAAGTAATTACCATTAGCAGCCTGAACCTTTAGAATGAAAACCAACGAAAAACCAACTTCCCATTCATACCCTTAATTTTTGGTTATTAATGTCGAATTTAATCCTACTTTATCTTGTTTAGACGTAGTAATATTAGATGACAACGCAACTCATTTTTGCTAAGACATAATTGGTTTAAATTATAATTTCAATTATAACTGGCTATCATGTTATAGTGTTTGTGGCTTTTTGACTAATTCGACTCAGAGTGGTTTCCTAGGTTCCACATTGGATTTCACGATTTACTCATTGGTACATAAGTGCATAACCATAATAATCGTCACTGGTGCAATCCTTGTAGAGTTTACTCTTTCCTAGGCAAAGGTCGATCGGAAGTCCTTACATCACAAGCTATGACAATGATATTCACCATATATCCAACACCCATCATCTACATCCTAAATATATCTATATATCATTGTCACCATCACCACGCATTCAACGTTACATAAAAAATGTTCGAAATATGTTATATTGTGTGCGCTATCATGTAAGAAGAAGAAAAGGAAGTTGAAAGAGACGAATTAAAAAAAAAGAATATGCCAAAAATTGTGAAACGAGTGCCCTAAAAAGCATGCACCACTGAGGCATATTTAAAAAAATCTGAAAAAGAGAGTAGAAGAAGAGTATGCCAAAAATTGTAAAAAGAGTGCCTTATAAAGCATGGACCATTGAGGCATAAAATTCGTTCTCGTTGAAGTGTAGAGTCAAAATCAAAGTAAGACTTCTGATAACCTCACAAAAGTACCTATACCTTTCATGTAATGCCTCATAAAAAATGGGCAATGTAACCAATATCCGCTTCACCTGGCTTGTGGTATAAGGTATTTCTAACTAGACTTAGGAGGTTCATTGGTCTAATTGAAATTAATCGTTTTTAACGAACCTTTATGCACTTAATACTAATGTAGACAAGGGCATGAGTTTGGTTAGTTACGAAGTTAAGGAGGATAAAAACACAAACATATGCATGATTCTAGTTATAGTTGACATTCCGATTTAAGTTTAATTTATCTTTGTACGAATGAGGGTCCCGTTAAAATTTCTAAACCTTATAAAGTTTGATTGGTTTGACATTCGTAACCGCTTTAAACCAATTTTTATCTGAGTCATGGCTAACCCAATAAACCTATTCCGAATGTAATTTAACCCATTTTAGTTCTAAGTGTTGATCCATTTGTTGATTTGGGAAATGATTGAGGCTTATAATGTTATGCATAGCATTGGAATTAGTAAGTTGAGGAAATGTGCTATGAGAAACATTTTTTGGTTTGATGTATTAGAAGTGGAAAAACTGTTTGAGGTATTGAATGATTGACCCGAGTTGCCTTTACATCTCAATTAATAGTTAAAATTGTTTTGCTAAAAGTTGTTTCAATGGTAAAAAGAAGATCATCTGGGTGTTGTTGTCTTATAGTTAAAAAAAGATTTGCTTGAGGACAAGCAAAAGCCAAGTGTGACGGGTTTGATCGGTCATTGTTTGACACGATCGTTTGTACTTAAACATGATAAAAGTGATTACATTTAAGTGAAAAACAAGGTACTTTGATGAAATTTCGTGTATTGTAGGTATGAAAAGAAGTTAGTGCAAAAAGGTGCGAAAAACGGCATTTGAAGTCGAATTGTGGAAAAAGTTGGAAAAATCAGAATTTTAACACTAGAGTAATTTACGCCACATCAGAACTTTTTACGCCAGCTTTTACGCCAGTACAAATATGGTCGTAATTTACGCCAGACCGCCAGGCAAACTTCAAAAGTCAGAAAAAGTCACTTTTTGAAGTACAATTACACCAAGCTTTTACACCAGTACAAATATGGGCGTAATTTACGCCAGTTCGGCGTAAATTACGCCAATGCAATTTCGCTGATGCTGGATTTTGAGATATTTTTGCTTTGGAACAAGCTATTCACTCCCTATATAAGGGAAACCCTTAGCCACAAATTGGGGACTTTTTGCATCAGTTTTTGAGCTTCAAAACCTAAACCTAACACCAAAGATCATCATATTTTCAAGGATCAAAGGCGTGTTCATCATGGTTCATCAAAGATTCATCATGTTCTTCATAATCATCATGCTCCACTAAGTTCTATTCTTTATTCCTTCCAATGAACTTTTAATGTATTGTTTATTCATTCAATTATGTGTGTGGTTTGTAATATTACAATGAAAAACTCTTTTGATTTATGATTTTACAAACCGTTCAAGAGATTGTTTAATGCAAGTTGGTTGATTCTGATTATTGCAAGACGTATTATTGTGATTTAACAATTGTGTTTGATCACTTAGTGTTAATTTAGATTAGGGATAAAGATAAGCGTTTAGGTTACATAATCGTGCCCAAGATAATTACTTTGACGAATTTAAGAGTTCATGTCTATGTGATTTAGATAATAACTTGAGAGCACACATGTTTGTTTGAATGAATGATACTTAATTGGAATTTGGAAGGGATAAATGTTTTTAATCCATTGTTAACAACTTTACATTTATAATCTTTTGCTTATGTTTTTTGCTTTAAACCATTAAAGCTTAAGTTTTCTTGTTTAATCTTCTTAATTAGTAAACGTGCTTTAGTTAATCAAAAACTAACTCCTAAAAATTGCTTGCTTTTAACGACAATCTCCCGTGGAACGAACCTTACTTGCCCTAACTAGTTTAAGGTAATTAAGTTATTTTTGACGGGTACTTCGGCGCCTTCATATATTTTAAAATTAGTGATTTTTATGAAAATAAATAGTGATTCGTTAGAAAAAAATACAAAGTAGTGAAGTACCACTTAAGTTGTATAGGATCTCATTAAGTTTTGATTTTATAATAGTCACTGGTTATCATGAGTAATTAATCGGTGTATGTGCTTTGTTCGTTTCTCCAGTAGAACAAGCATTGTTAATGGGGGTGTAGTCTCCTCGATGGTAACCTAGTTGTTGGGGAACATGCATCATAAAGTGTAGGTAATGAGTTCTATCCCGACACATTTTAGTCGTGGGATCGGTCGGTGTGGGGCTGTCAGAGAGTCGGTATTATCTTCTTTTTTTGTTAATTGTGATGTAGAGATGAATATAGTTTTTCGTCATAAAAGTTATTTTATCTTGAGTACATTTATACATCATGTCAGTTAGTTACCAAAATATGAAAAACAAAGGAAAAAAACTTGTTGCTAGTTGTGTATGTCAATAGGATTATGATTCGAAGTTATTCACAATGACGTAACTTAAACCCGAATACAGATGGATTCGAAGTAATTTTCTTTTTTATTTTAGCGTAATTCTTTTTTTCCTGTTATATCCAGGTGAAGCGAATACCCGCTCTGAAGTAGACGTCACTAGTTATTCATACATCATTAAACATATATTATGATGTTTTAATGTATAACCGTCTAAAGTTATATTAATGGTGTACATGTAAATTTTAGTGGTATACAGATTACTTCCTATTATTTCGATCGTATATGATGTGGCAAGTTGTCTCTAGTTACTCGGAGGTTATGGTAGATATGGTGGCGAAATAATTTTATCAATGCTCTCATCTTAATTATTGAGGATATTGTGGTTTGAGGAACTCGAAACAAAATTCAGTGAGGAAAAAACTTTAGAAGCCATAAAAAGTTGTGGAAATAATAAAGCTCCGAGACCCGACGGTTTCAACATTCTCTTTTATACCAAGTTTTGGGATATCATAAAAGGTGACCCCTTGGAAGCTTTGAACACGTTTTGGGAATCAGGAACCATAAGCAATGGTTGCAACGCATCTTTCATCACCCTCATCCCAAAGGTAAACGATCCTCTTCATTTTTCACACTATCGTCCGATTAGTCTCATTGAAAGTTAATATATAATTCTTTCAAATATTCTTGCAAACTGAATTTGAAAAATAATTCCAAGACTAATTGGACACGAACAAAGTGCATTCATAAAAGATAGAAACATCCTAGATTGTGTTCTTATCGCACTCGAAACGCTTGATGATTTAAAAGCAAACAAAAAACAAAAAGTTATATTTTTAAAGTTGATTTTGAAAAAGCATTTGATTGTATCGATTGAGATTTTCTTACCGACGTCATGCATTTCATGGGCTTCGGGCACTGTGATGACCCGGAAATTTCTGACCAAATTTAAACTTAATCTTTGTATGATTAACATTTCCGACACGATAAGCAAAGTCTGTAAAACTGAATCTCAAAATTTTTGAACTACTTTTATATATTTAAAAACCCTTCGATTGTTTTCGACGATTCGCGAACAATTATATGTAAATAGATACATATATACTATAACTTGAAAAGGTAACAATGTTTTAATTGCATGATACCGTACATTAAACTTATTGGTTTATATATCTAATTGAATATATATGATTTAAAGTTATTTGGTAAACGATAGTAACATTCGTTTATTGATTCAATTGATATTCAGATAAGTTAACTAAAGCGTTTAAGATGAACCAGTAAAACACTAATTTGCTACAGTATTTTCAAATTGCTACAGTACCCAAAATGCTACAGTGTTTGCGAAAATCACTATTTGCTACAGTAAAATTGACTTTGCTACAGTGAATTGCTACAGTAAAAATTGACTTTGCTACCTTAACTTTGCTACAGTAAACACTATTTTAAAATGTATTTTAACAAATAACGAGACGATAATTTATAAAAGTAAATGACCAAAACACTCGAAAGTTTAAGATACACTTTGAGTGATATAATTTAGGGATAATTTAAGTTTATATTTTGACAAAGGTACGAGTCACGAAACGAAAAGTACTAGTTTTCTCAGCGTACGAAAGGGCGTTCGAAAAACCGGAACCGGGACATAAGTCGAGTGATGACATACGACTTATCAGAACAAAAATTACAAGTCAACTATGCATGTGAATTTAATATAATATATAATTAATTATATAAATTAAATATATTATATATAATATAAAATTATGTCGACAAACAAGAAGTTAAAAATTTGTGAGCTGTCCCAGGGTTCCATGCGATCGCATGGCCTTGAAGCACAAATCCCATGCGATCGCATGTGGTACTTTTTCAGGTATGATTGCTATAAATTGCAGTTTTTGGCTCGAGATAATCACACACATACACAAATATAGATATACTCCATAATATTATTTATTATTATTATTATTATTATTATTATTATTATTATTATTATTATTATTATTATTATTAATAAGATTATTATTAATCTTATTATTTTTATTATTAATGTTATTATTTTTGCGATACAAAAATAATAATGTACATAAAATATTACGACGGAGTGCTGTCCAAGTAATTTTCAAAACGTGTTTCCAAGCGAGCTAGAGCTAAGAAAAATATGGGTTATTGCCAAGGAAATTATGGGTAATGTTCGAGGGTATTTTTGTGAATCAAACCTCGTGTTTATCATCTCCGATGCGTCTACGTGTTTTTCTACAATATTGTATATCAATATTAAACAGTGAGTTTCATAAGATCCCTTTTACTCTCTACATTTTTGGGCTGAGAATACATGCAAATGCTTTATAAACTGATTTACAATATTTATATGCGTGAGTTTCATTGCTCCCTTTTTAATTGCTTTTGCAATCTATATTTTTGGGCTGAGAATACATGCAATTTATTTTAAACGCAATGGATACAAGTACATACTAAATTCTACACTGAGTTTGAACTGAAAATCCCTTAGCTTTGGTAACTAGTAGCTGCCAGTACATAGGATATGGACGGGTGGGCGCGAATAACAGTATATGGATCCATAGGACTTGACATCCCCGTCCGAGCTAGAGCGCTAGCCTTTTAACGGACGTGTGTTATTTGAGTTTAGGACACGTTGGTTTGCGTGTATTAAAACGAATGGGGTATTTATCATTATAACATTAAAGCTTAGTTACCAGGGTGCTCTGTTATGTAGAATCTATTGATAAACGTTTCTGGATTAAACAACTGAAATCTTGTGATCCACCTTTATATACAGATTATGAGCAACATTAAAACTATGAACTCACCAACCTTTGTGTTGACACTTGTTAGCATGTTTATTCTTAGGTTTCCTAGAAGTCTTCCGCTGTTTGCTTAGATGTTAAACAAGCTATGTGCATGGAGTCTTACATGACATATTTTTCAAGGAGACGTTGCATTTACCAAATCATCACCATGTATCTTATTTTGACTGCATTGTCAACAGAAATGATGTTGTAAACTATTATTTATGGTGATTGTCTATATGTAGAAATCATCAGATGTCGAAAACCTTTGATTTAAATATTCATTTATGGTGTGCCTTTTCAAAAGAATGCAATGTTTACAAAACGTATCATATAGAGGTCAAATACCTCGCAATGAAATCAATGAATGACGTGTTCGTCCATATGGATTTGGAGCGATCGTCACAGTTGGTATCAGAGCGTTGGTCCTAGCGAATCAGGTCTTGCATGAATGTGTCTAACTGATAGTTGTTAAGATGCATTAGTAAGTCTGGACTTCGACCGTGTCTGCAAGTTAAAAGTTTTGCTTATCATTTCTTGTCAAAAACTACATGCTTATCATTCTTAAGTCCAGACACGTTTTCCTGCATTTATTGCATAAATAGTGTATAGACAAAAATTCATATCTTAGCGTATCTGTTACTGTAAACTTTTCCTGATATCTTCCGAAAATTTCTCCGTGATTTATGGAATTTGGTATTATATATACATATGTAAATTATGTATTGAAGAATACCAAACTAAATTCTATAATCTAATTCATATCAAAAATCATCTCCCTATTTTTACAAGATGGATCCCGTATCTAGTTCAAACTCTGACAGCTATTCCGATATGGATATTCACCTGAATTCCGAAGACAGTGTAACCGGAATGGATCAACCAATTAGCCATCATCTATTCTGGATGAATTGGGGATGGGTTCGTAGCCTACTTAATCATTGGACACAAGAAGAAGGTGATCCCTTCCATCCACCACATTGCCCTCTTGGCGAAGAACCTGAAGCACTTACTGGCGAACCTGTTCGAGACACCATTTTCTCTCTCATTTCCAGAGTATCTCATCACGATAATATACTATCTCAAATTCTGGATCGTATTCATCCGCTCGTCCGAACCGCCAATCATCCCGGTGTAGTAGAAGAAGTCAACGAGCTTCGTGCTCGGGTAGTGGTTTTGGAGAATATGGTGCAAAGGTTACAAACACCAGCAGCATCACCGGCATCAACAGTACCACCGACAACAACACCAACAGTACCATTACCACCACCAACAACATCCGCATCGCAAACCTCAACTTCACAATCTATTCCACGAGCATCAACGTCATACGCACTGTAGTTACCAAGAAATACCAGCAACAATAACCGATGAAGTATTAACTCATTTCCCCTGAAGAAATTTTATGTATATTTAATATATATGAATTTTGAAATCAAAATAAATATTTTCGTACTAAGCTATTACGTGTGAATCTTAACTGGTAGGTACTACTCGGTTAGTTCATATTACTAATATGCAATGATGTACATCCTTCATTAACGGCTTAATCATCGATAACTACAATCTCTGTTTCAATTCAATGAATTTCATTTCATAATAAACCAAGTGTATTATTCAATAACATGGTTGATTTTACACTTTCATCTTCGATGCACTCGAAACTTTCTAGAAAACATCATTTGCACCTTGTGAAGTTTGCAAGAATTCCACGAATATCAACACCCTTCACCAAGGAATATCAATAAGAATAAATAATGAAGTATTGATTTTATTAGTGAAATACTCCACGAAGATTATGTAATCTCTAATGTTTTAGAGATTATTCATTTCTAATTCAAGTTAAAAATCAAATGAGCTTAATATGATATTAACTCATTAAATCTGTATTACATCTGAAGAAATATACATACATATATTTTCATAAAGACTGTAATGAAAATTCTTTTGTACAAAATATTAATTGTGAAATCTTTAACGGGTAGGTAATACTCGGGAATATATAAGTTCACAATTAATATGTTACACTGTACATTCTTCAACTTTGATTCAAAAATTATTAACTATGCTCACAGCGATATACAATCGTTTCCATACAAATTCAATTACATATTCTGATATTGACGGATCAGAATCCAAGTCAAGATTTAACGGGTGACATCATTCTTAGATCTCTACATCTTTCAAAGCTATACTTTGACTTCAAAAATGTGAAAGATCCTTTAGCATTGTTATTACTGAAAATAATCTTGCCATCCTTTTCAAAGTATCCAGTTTTATCACACTTTCAACCAGTCAACTTTGACTTTTCAGATTAACCTTATTGTAACCTTGACATATACGTTTTTGTTACCGGGGAACCTTTTATGTTCCACCACATTAGCAGTAAATTTACTAACAACTTCATTAATCCTTGACCTTCTGAAAAATCATTATACTCATTAAAACCCTATCATGTACTCATCCACATCTTGTAACAATAATTGCCATACCAACTACCAGGAATTAGCAACCAGTATTTTGAATCTCGCAGTATTTTCTACGACAACAGTTATATATAGATAACATCTATCTTCTAGACTTACAGATTTCGAATATGAAGTTTCTGAAAAACACCTTAAACTACGAACTAGTTCTCGAAATCTTGAAAAAATGCTGATGAAGCAGCAAAAACTATAAACGACCTTAACAGTAAAAAGTTTGATGATAAAGGATAGTGTGCTGGCAAAGCTCAGAAAAAGAGAAAGTTTGGAACTGGAAAACGGATTGAGCAAAGTATGAAAGATGCTGTGGATAAATCACAAGGACGAAATCTGCCTTCAAAGAATCCAAATGATTCAGTATCTGCTGAAGCCATTAACGAATACCTTGCTTCCGAATCTAAACCCTTGCGGACAATATTCTTCATCATCCTCTGATATTAGAAATTCTAAGATATCATCGAATCTTTCATTATAAATATCCTCCATATTTCTGGAGATAATTTCATAATCATTCGTATCGGAAATCAATTTTCTCCTTGCGATATCTGTGTTATATCATAAAAGAAACTATTTTAGCTTCTAAATTCTGAAACTTTCAAGTTTAAAATATGAATATTTTGAAAGTGGTGTTGGGAGCTGAAGCATGAGTTAGTATAATATAATGACACTTGATCAACGTGATTATATTACAGTAAGTCATGCTGAGTTTCTAATGGAACGTGATAAAGGTTCTCAGATCATACCCTCATCATGAACCATGTTACATAACTCTTTCATTCTATTTAACCTCTAAACAGATCAAGAAAATATTTTTCTTGATGATTCGGTCTTTTCCAGATATTCTGATAATTTGACAAATCAATATCGTGCCATTACAATTTCTTTCTTAGAACATTAACTATGTTCATTCCGAAATGAATAGCTACGAATTCTAGACCATTATTCGCTTAACTTAAGGTCGGGAAGAGAAAACGAAAGCATAAAGCTCCGAAATATAATGGAGAATATAAAGCCCGATAACAATCCCGAAATTACAAACCGTGTATATCAATGCGTATAGCAATATAAAGGCACGGGAGAATGAAAAATACTATAACCCCAAGGTAATAGTAGAAGAAAATAACTTCCTCTGGTGGCAGATGAAAAAGAAGAATGAAGGATACGATAGCCAGGAAAATATCAAGAATCAGAACTGGATTAAGCATTTTCACAATCTATTGGGATGTATGAAATAAGAAAGAATATTATAGGAGTGTTGAAAATAAATGAAACGGAAGAGGTCAATTTATAGCAAAATATCGGACGCAGCAATAGAGGCAGATTACGCATTTAATCAAAGAAAATCCTAATTTCGGCAAATTCTAAAGAATCAAATCTTATTTAGATTATGAAGATTTTCTATTCCTTAAAATTCGGAAATCAATTGTTACTACATCAAGAGGTAAGACGCATCTCTATTCTCCATTTCACTTGATTACGATAACTTCTCTCATACGCTTCGAGTAATTGGATTATTTTATCCATATTATTCAAACATAGATAAAACTTTATTATCAACTCATATTCGTCATTAAAATATTTTTATTGTTAGCCATGACGACCTCACTCAAATTTCGGGACGAAATTTCTTTAACGGGTAGGTACTGTGATGACCCGGAAATTTCTGATCAAATTTAAACTTAATCTTTGTATGATTAACATTTCCGACACGATAAGCAAAGTCTGTAAAACTGAATCTCAAAATTTTTGAACTACTTTTATATATTTAAAAACCCTTCGATTGTTTTCGACGATTCGCGAACAATTATATGTAAATAGATACATATATACTATAACTTGAAAAGGTAACAATGTTTTAATTGCATGATACCGTACATTAAACTTATTGGTTTATATATCTAATTGAATATATATGATTTAAAGTTATTTGGTAAACGATAGTAACATTCGTTTATTGATTCAATTGATATTCAGATAAGTTAACTAAAGCGTTTAAGATGAACCAGTAAAACACTAATTTGCTACAGTATTTTCAAATTGCTACAGTACCCAAAATGCTACAGTGTTTGCGAAAATCACTATTTGCTACAGTGAAATTGACTTTGCTACAGTGAATTGCTACAGTAAAAATTGACTTTGCTACCTTAACTTTGCTACAGTAAACACTATTTTAAAATGTATTTTAACAAATAACGAGACGATAATTTATAAAAGTAAATGACCAAAACACTCGAAAGTTTAAGATACACTTTGAGTGATATAATTTAGGGATAATTTAAGTTTATATTTTGACAAAGGTACGAGTCACGAAACGAAAAGTACTAGTTTTCTCAGCGTACGAAAGGGCGTTCGAAAAACCGGAACCGGGACATAAGTCGAGTGATGACATACGACTTATCAGAACAAAAATTACAAGTCAACTATGCATGTGAATTTAATATAATATATAATTAATTATATAAATTAAATATATTATATATAATATAAAATTATGTCGACAAACAAGAAGTTAAAAATTTGTGAGCTGTCCCAGGGTTCCATGCGATCGCATGGCCTTGAAGCACAAATCCCATGCGATCGCATGTGGTACTTTTTCAGGTATGATTGCTATAAATTGCAGTTTTTGGCTCGAGATAATCACACACATACACAAATATAGATATACTCCGTAATATTATTTATTATTATTATTATTATTATTATTATTATTATTATTATTATTATTATTATTATTATTAATAAGATTATTATTAATCTTATTATTTTTATTATTAATGTTATTATTTTTGCGATACAAAAATAATAATGTACATAAAATATTACGACGGAGTGCTGTCCAAGTAATTTTCAAAACGTGTTTCCAAGCGAGCTAGAGCTAAGAAAAATATGGGTTATTGCCAAGGAAATTATGGGTAATGTTCGAGGGTATTTTTGTGAATCAAACCTCGTGTTTATCATCTCCGATGCGTCTACGTGTTTTTCTACAATATTGTATATCAATATTAAACAGTGAGTTTCATAAGATCCCTTTTACTCTCTACATTTTTGGGCTGAGAATACATGCAAATGCTTTATAAACTGATTTACAATATTTATATGCGTGAGTTTCATTGCTCCCTTTTTAATTGCTTTTGCAATCTATATTTTTGGGCTGAGAATACATGCAATTTATTTTAAACGCAATGGATACAAGTACATACTAAATTCTACACTGAGTTTGAACTGAAAATCCCTTAGCTTTGGTAACTAGTAGCTGCCAGTACATAGGATATGGACGGGTGGGCGCGAATAACAGTATATGGATCCATAGGACTTGACATCCCCGTCCGAGCTAGAGCGCTAGCCTTTTAACGGACGTGTGTTATTTGAGTTTAGGACACGTTGGTTTGCGTGTATTAAAACGAATGGGGTATTTATCATTATAACATTAAAGCTTAGTTACCAGGGTGCTCTGTTATGTAGAATCTATTGATAAACGTTTCTGGATTAAACAACTGAAATCTTGTGATCCACCTTTATATACAGATTATGAGCAACATTAAAACTATGAACTCACCAACCTTTGTGTTGACACTTGTTAGCATGTTTATTCTTAGGTTTCCTAGAAGTCTTCCGCTGTTTGCTTAGATGTTAAACAAGCTATGTGCATGGAGTCTTACATGACATATTTTTCAAGGAGACGTTGCATTTACCAAATCATCACCATGTATCTTATTTTGACTGCATTGTCAACAGAAATGATGTTGTAAACTATTATTTATGGTGATTGTCTATATGTAGAAATCATCAGATGTCGAAAACCTTTGATTTAAATATTCATTTATGGTGTGCCTTTTCAAAAGAATGCAATGTTTACAAAACGTATCATATAGAGGTCAAATACCTCGCAATGAAATCAATGAATGACGTGTTCGTCCATATGGATTTGGAGCGATCGTCACAGGCACAAATGGGTAAAGTGGATCCTTTCATGTCTAAATTCGACATCCATTTCGGTCCTTGTAAATGGCTCGCCAACTGACCAATTTTTCCCCAAAAGGGGAGTAAGACAAGGTGACCCGTTATCTCCGTTTTTTTTATTATTGCAAGCGAAGGTTTAAACTACCTCCTAAATGTGGCCTTAAAAGAAAAATTAATAAAATGAGTCGAGGTTGGAAATGATAAAGTAACCGTGTCACACCTAAAATACGCATATGATACGATATTTTTTGGAGAATGGAATAAAATGGAGGTCAAAAACATTCTTAAAATCCTTAAATGCTTTGAAGATTTTTCGGGTTTGAAAATAAATCTTAGTAAAAGTTTCGTGTATGGAGTCGCTTTGTCAAAAAGTGAATTAAATTTACTAGCAACTTGGTTCGGGTGTAAAGTGGGATCTTTCCCTTTTAATTACCTTGGACTACCAATCGGAGCAAACCTCAAACTACATCAAAATTGGCAACCCATTTTCTAAAAATTCAAAGTTCAACTCTCAAATTGGAAAGCCAAAACTCTATCATATGGTGGAAGACTCACTTTAATCAAGTCGGTACTTAGTAGCATACCTTTATACTACTTATCTCTTTTCAAAGCCCGGTACGTGTTATTAATGATCTTGAAAGTATGCGTCGAGATTTCTTTTGGGGTGGGTCTTCGGAAAATAGGAAAATGGCATGGATAAAATGGAACCAAATATTATTACCATACGATTCAGGAGGGCTAGAAGTGGGACACCTTAAATATAAAAATTATTCCCTTTTAATAAAATGGTGGTGGAAATTTTTAAACAATGAAAACTCTTTTTGGGTAAGGGTAATAAAAAATATGTGCGGGAAACATGGCGGTCTAAATTGTATATCCTCAATACCGGAAAATGTCTTAAAAAAAATACTCGGGAAGAACTTGGTTTAATATTATTAATATTGAGCACACCTTAAGCAATTTAGGGTGTGATATTTCTAACGGTTTTGTGAAAGTAATAGGTAAAGGGACTGAAACTAATTTTTGGAGCGACAAATGGTGCATGAACACTACTCTAAAAGACTTGTATCAGAGGCTATATCGTTTGGAAACCAATAAAAACTGCTCGGTTGCTGACAGGATTACATGGAGAAATGTTGCAGATTCTGCAACTCATGCACCCCCTTGGTTTCGATCAGCAGAACCATTGTGCTGCCCAACCTACTGTCTCGGCCCACTCTGCTGCAAGATACTCAACCCAATTCAACTGGGCCTGGGCTGCTAATCCAAAATGGCGTGTTGCCTCTAATCTTATCTCGCTTACTACCCTTGTGAATGACATATCATGCACCGAAAAAGAGTACGATGAGTGGATTTGGAAGTACTGTAATAGAAACATTTATTCTTCCAAGTCCCTGGTCAACCTATTAACTGAGTTCGAAATTGGTCATTCTA